>NC_064639.1:376112656-376415686 GCF_023864345.2 Schistocerca serialis cubense
AAAGAGTAAGTAGAGGGATCACTGGGATGTTAAATAGATGAAATTTTGATGTTAGAATCTTCAAAATACTAAGAGGAATAAACGTAGCATTTGTCTCTTAAAACAAAAGCAAGGATAGAAAGGGAGAGGAGAGCAAGGGGGAGGGGGAGGGGGAGGGGAGAGGGGGGCAAGGGGAAGGGGGGAGGGGAGAGATAATTAGGAATCAAAAGAAGATTAAGGAGTGCAGATACTGTCTTATATACATAAAACATCATATACAGGTAGATGAAAAAATAGAATGCAGAATGACAGAATCAGTCTATGAAAAGGACGGCAGAAGCCTTATACAAAACTAGCATCCAGTCTCATTGATCTCCATCTGTTGTAAAATCCTAGAACTTACTCTGCACTGAAACACAACTGGTTCCCTCAAACAGAATTACCTCCTCCATGCCAACCAGCATGGATCTCAAACCACTGATCATGCAAAACCCAACTTATGCTTTTCTCACATAACCTCCTGAAAGCCTTGGATCAACAGAGGTAAGCAGATGCAGTATTTCTTGACTGCTGAACAGAATTTCACTCAGTACCGTAACCATTCTTACGAACAAAATTACAGTCATATGTGGTCTCATACAAAATACGTGACTGGATTGAGGATTTCTTGGTAGGGAAAACATAGGATGTTATCTTGGATGGTGAGTCAGTGATAGAGATATAAACAACTCCACTTGTACCATGTTGGGAACTCTTGCTAAGCTCATATATGACCTGGCAGACATAATTAATAGTAGGCCTAATTTCAGACTACTTCTTACACACCATGTAGTTTTCCACAATGATGTACCATCTGAAAAATGCTGCACAAACGTTCAATCAGATCTTGATAAAATTCCAAAGTTTTGCAAAGTTGGTAACTTACTCTAACTGCTCACAAACATGTAACTGTGCACGCCACAACACACAAAAACTTAGAATCTCATGACTACAATATCACTGAGTCACAAATGGAATCAATCAACTCATAAAAACACCTAGCTGTAACAATGTGTAGGGATATGAAATTGAATGATCACATAGGTTCAGTCATAATAAATCATTTGGCAGACTTTGATTCATTGGTAGGATACTATGAAAATTCAGTCAGTTTACAAAGACAATTGCTTACTCCATCTGCACAAGGAGGAGCAGTATGAATAGTAGATTTTTTTGACCCAGAGAAGAATGTCATACAAGTGCCGAAAAACCTGAAATGGTAGACATTTGTAACCATTTGCTCTGTAGTTAGCATCTATCTCCATAGTTTCAAGAACCAGTATTAAGTGAGGAACCTATGCATATATAACAAATCCTCACATATCACTCCTGTAGGGAAAGTAAAGACAATGCTTGACTGATTACAGTGTGCACAGTGGCGAGCACAGTGGTAGATTCAGATGTAAAGTAGTGTTGCATGGACCGCAAGATACACGGAAACTCAAATCTGGTGCTTCCAGTTTGAAATTCTAGTGTTCTTTTATTGGGAACAAGAGCAAAATTGCAGTAAATACAGGCATTAATGAGTGGTAAAAGTTCTTAAGATGCAAGAAGATAAATGGCACACTACGTTCAGGACATATCTTTCAAATCATAATCTTTTATCCTACACCAGTGTGTCTTACTGACACGTTATGTTAAGTAACTTATTCCTTATCTCTGTTATTCTCATTCTTTTGCCTAGTATTTAGTTCTCAGAGCACTGCAAAGCTACTACAACTTATAGAATTTAATTTTCTTTCTGTACATTATATATGGGTTCTTGTTTTTTAATACTGTTACAGAAGTAAGACTGACTAGTGGGGAAAAAGTAGGAAAATTATACACACAAATTTTTACACATGTAGCTATTTTGCATAAAATGTGAATCATTGTTTTTCAACTGAAAACGATGTTAATCTTTATAAGGATATGTTTTGTATTTAATACACATTTAGTTCTCACTTTTAAAAGCGACTTACATTACCAGCCAAAGCAGCAACTGATCTAGATCAATCTCATTTGTTAGATAATTACTTGTATACATTTTTATGTAGTGAATATATTTCCAGAGTGTCCAGTTTGATAACAAACTAAGCTGGGGACAAATATTGACAACCTGATAGCAACAACCCCATTTAAATTTTTCATAATTACAGATTGGAATGAGTGGTCTGTATTTTCTCTGAAGAAATTATGGACATTATGGTGGATAATATGTAGCAATTCCACACATGTTTGTTAAAAATACAAACAGGTTTGTCACAAATGCATCCAATACAGTGTGAAGAAAGCTTCTTATATGAAGTTTTTTTATTGACTTGATCATATACATGTACACTGGATTACTAATTTCATAAGGATGAAGCTGTGATCTTCAGATCCAGAGAGTACAGGTTATGAAATCAAATTGTGCAACAAAAAGTATGGTTATATTATACCATTGTAACAGACGCTCTTTTTATTATGAGTCTGTTACAATAGTACAAATACAAATGTGCGGTTTATTGCACAGCATGATTCCATAACCTTTAGTCTATGGATCAGAAGACAGCAGCTTACACCTGTTGAAACCAGTAATCCTGTGTACATACACATGGTCAAGGCGATAAAAAACTTCAAATCAGAAGTTTTTTTTTCAATGGTCAGATGAGACCCCAATTCAATCGGTAAAGGCTTACGGTAGGATTTGAGTGAAGTGCAGACCCCACGAAGCCATGGACCCAGATTCTCAACAAACTGAATTAACTGATTGCTCTTCAGCCAACAATGTCAGGTATTTCCAAATAATACAGTTAAAAGTCACCTTGTTAAACTAGGGATGTGCACAAACATAACATTCCACTTATGCTTTTTAGATGTTGACTTGTGTAACACTTCACATTTGTACATATATTTACACTGACAAAAGTCATGGGATAGCGATATGCACATATACAGATGCCAATAGTATCACATATACAAAGTATAAAAGCTCAGCTCATTGGTCGAGCTGTCATGCGTACACAGGTGATTCATGTGAAAAGGTTTCCGATATGATTATGGCTGCAAGACAGAAGTTAACAGACTCTGAATGTGGAATGGTAGTTGGAGCTACGCACATGAGACATTTCATTTTGGAAATCACTACGGAGTTTGATATTCCGGGATCCACAACGTCAAAAGTGTGCTGAGAATACCAAATTTCAGGCATTGCCTCTCACACGGACAACGCAATGGCCCACTGCGTTCACTTAACGAGTGAGAGCAGGAGCATTCGCGCAGACTTGTCAGTGTTAACAGACGAGTGACACTGCAGAAATAATCACAAAAAGTCAATGTAGGATGTACAGTGAACATATCCGTTAGCATAGTGTGGCAAATTTGGTGGTAATGGGCTGTGGCAGCAGGAGACCAACATAAGTGCTTTTGCTACTAGCAATACATTGCCTGCAGTGACTCTCCAGGGACGGTGACCATACTGGTCGGACCCTGTCACCTGGTCAGATGAGCCCCCAATTCAATTGGTAAAGGCTTATGGTAGGATTTGAGTGAAGTGCAGACCCCACGAAGCCATGGACCCAGGTTCTCAACAAGGCACTGTGCAAGCTTATGGTCATTCCATAATGATGTGGGCCGTGTTTATTCAGAATTGATTGGGCCCTTGGTTACATTCAGCTACTTGGAGACCATTTGCAGCCATTCATGGATATCACGTTCCCAAACAACAATGGACATTTTTATGGATGACAATGTGCCGTGTCACTGAGCCACAATTGTCTCTGATTGGTTTGAAGAACATTCTGGACAATTAGAGCAAGTGAATTGGCTACCCAGATTGCCCAACATGAATCCCGTTGAACATTTATAAGAGATAACTGAGGTGGTATTTTGTGCACAAAATCATGCACTTGGACCACTTTCACAATTATGGATGGCTACAGAGGCAGCATCACTCAATATATCTGCAGAGGACTTCCAATGACTTGGAGTCCATGCCATGCAAAGTTGCCGCACTATGCCACACAAAAGGATGTACAACATGGCATTAGAAGGTATCACTTAACTTTTATCACCTCACTGTATGTTTACATGACATATTGAATACATCAGAGATCCACATTCTTTGAAAGGATTCTTTCAAACATGTATGTTAACTTTGCATTGTGTCATCTTTGTCTGCTGACACTAGGTGAATGGTAGTTTACTTTTTATCTTTATCAAATCCTAATTTTATTTTCTACTCTCTGTTCCATACAGATACATAAAGGTAAAATAAGTTGTGTTTTACAAGCAGCATCTGAAATGTGTAACTTGAGAAGTGGTAACTAGCTCGAATGACACTGCATCTCTGTATGTAGAGTAAGATTTTCATTTGCAAGCCCTTCGCCTTTTCCAAGGGTAACATTATTACAATAGCATACAGAAGTAGTTTTGAAGCTAAAGGTTTCGTAGTCTTACATTCCTTGATTTGTTCCATTTTGATGGAGGGTCATCTTATACTGGGAACTGCAGGGTATAATGTGAAGGAGAACGAGTTGTTTCAATACAAAGTCTATTTCTAGCTACTACTTTACTCACCAGTAAATATTGTATGCAGAAATTACAATGAAAAATATATGCTTCTGTAGTTAATTATTTCCTTCCATCCACACTTTTACGTAAAAGTTTCAGTGTAAATAAATTATTTACAAAGAAGATTTTACAGCTCCCAGAATTGAATCCGTATCTTTCCAACTTACTCTACAGTCCTTCATGTGTAATTTTATTACTTATTATTCATATACCACCACCACTACTACTACTACTACTACTACTACTACTAACATGTATTGTACATGGTTTTTATTTTTCGAATTCATTTCCATTTTATTTTCTCCCACAGATATCTGCTGCTGTTGTTTTTTTACTGCCTCTGCTTTCGACTTCTCTTTAATTACATGTACTCTATTGTCCTCCTTTTCAGTTCTATCCTTTCGTGGTTAATCTACACTAATATTCGTGACCTCTCTTCCCCTTCTGTCCGATATGTAATATTTCTTACTTTCATATTCAGTCTACTAATGAATCTCTGTGTCAATTTCCTTCATCTTCTTACCCACAACCTAGAGCCAGAATTGAGGTTGACATTCCAGCTTAATCCTTGGTAAGTCAGATTTCTTCCAATTGCTTTCCCTCTGCTGTGTCAAATGGAAGAACTGAGAGTTCAGACTAGATCTGTGAGCTTATCAATGTGCACCAATTTTTGCTCTCTGTAAGCAGGTGTTTTCCTACATTTGATTTAGAATATAATTTGATTAATTTTATAACAAGTGCTTTGATTCCTCAAGCTCACTTATTCAGATATTCAATTAGTACAAAACATTGCAAGTCTTCACTATCTTTCAAATCCAATTAATGGTCATCAGTCACAGCTCAATAAGGATATTCAGTCTTTCAGTTAGTCCCAGTAGTTCCTACTATCTTCTAGAAAATGCCAAGCCTTTCACATTCCAGGTTATTAATCTATGTCCTCCCAGCTGTGACAGAAGACCAACACCTTCATGCACAGAATCTAAAACCAATGTTTGCAAGGTTCAGATTAATTATTTTTGGCAAGGTAAAATGCTGCCGATAAACTCGAACTCTTGAAAATTCTCAGAAACAAAGTATTTGAATGACTGAAACAATTTCAACTATTTTACTCTCTCTCTCTCTCTCTCTCTCTCTCTCTCTCTTTGTTGTCTGTGAAGGGATACTGATATTTTAATTTAACCTTGCTCCTTATCCCCCAAATTTGCAAGAAAAAATAAAAATATCAGACTTTACTTCTTTTGCAAAACATTTTAGTTCACTTGCAAAGAAGTGATTACAAACTTCTACACTAACATTTCTGGAAAACTGGTTTTTAAGAATTCTTGTCAGTTACATTCATAACAGAAAGCTCAGCTCACTCATTTGATATAGCATTGCCTGTGAAAAGCAAGGATGTGTTTCCAAGACTTGGTGCAGCATACGGTTTGTGTCATGTGGTCCAGTAACAGGGAACATATGGTTGAAGTGTCATTCACTAAATAAATCCTAAAATAAACAAACATTTCTCCACCATACTTTTTCTTTGATAGGGATAAGGAAGATTAATTTTTAACATCCCATTGACACCAAAATCATCAGAGAGGAAGCTCAAGTTCTGACTGAATAAGAATGGTCCAAGAAATCAACCTGGCCCATTGAAAGGAAACATCCCTTAAGTGATTTAAAATAACAATAGAAAACCTGAATCTAGATGAACAGAAGGGAATCTGAACCCTGCTCAACATAACCAGAAGTCCAGTGACTTGACCGCTATACCACTTCACTTGGTGTTGCTTGCAGATGTGCTAATCCTGCAGGACAACAGGAGATCCTGTACAGAGTTAGGAACTGCTGGAGTAAACCACTATTAGGCTGAAGCTGTAAGATAGAGCAGGAAGTACTGCTACGTCCAGTTGCTTGTTTGGCAGCATCGTACTTTTGGAAAGCTAAGATTTGGGTTAGTAATCTAGTTTAGCACACAATTTTAGTCTATTAACTGGACCACTTTAATTACTGATTATCCCTTTCATCAGTAATATGGCACTACACTCACTTTCACTTTTTATGGTGACAGAGTCATGTGATTATTCTGAAATGTATAGTATAAAAATTTACTGTGAATTCAAAAACTTTATTCTGGTTTATCATAATTGAATTTAAAGCTAATTTGTATAACTAACACTTATAACACATTCAGAAGTACTGATCTGCTTATTCAGTATCACTAGTTGCTATTTTTTTTTCAATAGATCAGATCATGTATTTGTAAGTTAACCTGTTAATCCATCTCCTCTCAAGTTTCAACCTTTCATCTGCCTGCATGTCTTAGCTCCTCACAGCTGTTGTTTCATTCACTGTAAACTCTCCAACACTTTAACTTCATATATTGTCTGTGCTATTAATTAAAACATATTTCAGTACTGAAAGGAAACCTTTGGAAGAAGTCACTTTTGCCACTGTTGTGGTAAATGCTTAGAAAAGATGGGAAGCAATTTGTAAAGCTAGAGATATTTCACTTCATAGTTTACAAACATAATCATGAAAAAAGTTCTTATGTCATTCACCTGGTAAGAACATGACACATTCTAATGATATTTTCAAATCATATTTAGTAATACTGTATTCTTACAGTTCTCAGGAACATAAACATGATCATATATTTTTCTACACTATTGGGCTTTTTTTGAAACATATCATGATAAATTAAGACATTTCTCCCAGAACAGTATTGATAACCTGAAGGCAAATGGGCTGTATGACATTTTACTGTTTTTACTGCAATGACCCAGCAGGTTAACAAAAAAGTTACCACTACAGGACCATCTGAAGATTAGTCTGACATTCACATAAATGTTCTACACATGTCAACAAATGGAAACTTTATTGCACGAGAGTTTGGATAATCTAATCACAGCCTCCTACTACTATTTACAACTTTTCATTACATGTTACTATGATGTGGCTCATTATAAACATGTTATCCTAAGCACAGGCACTGTTCCTTTGCCACTGAATTTAACAAATTAACACAATCATTTTTTGTTCATAATTCATTATTACATTTGAAAAACAGAATTACCTAAAAAATTGATTAGAGGCAAGATAGATTGTTTTTTATCATACATAACCAAAAGGTACATGTTTTTCATCATGGAAGTCCACACAAAAATTATAAAACAACACTTTAACAACATCTATACAATGTAAGTTGTCTCTTTCTGAATATGTCATAAAATCTATGCACGAAACAATCAAACCCAATTAAACACACATATCCTTCATAACAAACAAATCACAATAAAATACAACAATCAATGATCCATTTAACAATAAATACAACATTGCACTGATTGCAGAGCATTGTCTTTTGACTCAGATTGATGTGAATAATTGATAGAAGGAATGGATGACACCAAGAAATAGGAGTAACACACACAAAACATTCCGTTAGGGAAAAAATATCTACAAGGCAGTGCTGGTTACATTCACAAGTGCAAAAGGATGTGATGTTGCTAGTGAAAACAATTCATTAGATACAATTTTTGATTGTTCAAAACAATCTTCTCTTTTTCAGACAGGATAATAGAAAATGTGTTTTGATGGAATAATGCTTAGTAGTAGACTGACACCAAAAGTATAAAATTTAAAAAACCTTGAACTTTTGAACATTTAAGTACTTTTTCTAAATATAAATACAAAAAGAAGAAAGGAAAGGTGTTGTACGGTAGGTAAGAATGTGCAGAAAGGTTGTAGACACTCTGAACCCAGGCTCAAGGGAGAGACATAATCATCTGAGAGAAGACACACTCAAAACATTTGCTAGGTAGTTACTGAAGTGTATTGTGACTTCAGTTTGTACCTGCTCCTTATATGTCTCTCTTTCTGTTGGGTATAGAGTGACTCTTCCTCCTTCTTCTTGCATGCATTTTAGGTCCTTTCCCTTTCTTCCTTTTTCTCTTATTTATGGAAGTAGCAATCCTGTTCCTGAAAGCTTGATTTCTTAAGTTTTCTATTGTCATTTTGGCTGTACTTTCATGTTTTACATCAGTACAAACCATCTTTTCTTTTATCTGCATGTCATTTGAAAAGTTGTAATGCAAATTTTTATTTTTGTAAAAAAAATGTATTTTTTATTGCGTAGAAAAATTAAAATGTCTGATACTGTATTGTATACTATTATAAAAACAAATAAATACCACAACCATATATGTGGTGTGGTTTCTAAAAATATTTCTGTATTAGAAATGGACGACAATGATCTTTCTATTTGTGGTGTTATCATCTTTGGGAATGTTTATGTTAATCATTGCTTCACAAAATCTGTGGTTCCCTAGGTATCTTTAGTCTGCATTAGGCCTAAAAAAGATCAAAAACCAACACCCAATTAGCTTAGTGTTAAACAATAAAGAATAAGGAAGCGCAAAGCCAACAATAATCATTACATAAGGAATAGCTCTAACCAACAATATCTGACTGATTCCTCCACTTGCAAATTGTGGATATATAAACATTCATTGTTAGAAAGAAAATTGAGCAAAGAGAACAAAATTAGTAAACTATCTGATCCAACAACACTATGAAAAAATTTTAATCAGTTATACTTCAGCCTTTGCGAAGGTTTTAATAATACTAATCTGCATGCAATCATATAGAGGCAAATTGGGGCTACATCAAAAAAGAAAATCACACCCCACAAGCCAGAAAGTTAAAAACAATTAGTGTTAGCTACTTAGTTAGTTATGTGTTCCTGTATCGTTTTCACAATAAGTAATATGTTTGGAAACTGCCAGCTGAACATGTTGCACACACTTCTTAAAAACTACTTATTTATGTGATTATATGTTGTCCAGTTACACATCTGTAATTATTTATTGATTTCTTTTCAAGAACTTTGCTTCAAGGCTGAAGGATCTGTTAAAGAGAAGTAACTTTAATCTGCATCTGAAAACACTGTTGCTGCTTTCACACATTCTATTTCCACCGGTTTATTGTAAAACAGCTTTACAGCTGAGCATTAAACTCCTTTCTGAACAAAAACTAAATTCATTGGTAACTGTGAATATATCTGTTCCTAGATGCACTGTGAATTGATGCTTGATTTTCTCAACTATTTAAACAGATAAGTATGAGATTTTTTTCCCTCTAAACCCAATGTTAATTATAATTTTTTTATTCCTCAATGAATAAGTGAAGTGTTAAACCAAAATATTGTCCTATATGGCATCAACACCTCCTTGAGGGCAAGAGTTAATCAGTGACAAGACTAGTGTCAGGAACATTCAGAGGAACTGTGACAAGACTGCTATTATCCTCTATATACATACATGATCTGATGGACAGGGTGAGCAGCAATCTATGGCTGTTTGCTGATGATGCTGTGGTGTTTGGGAAGATGTCATCGTTAACTGACTGTTACAGAATATGAGATGACTTAGAGCAGTTTTTAGTTGGTGTGATGAATGGCAGCCAGGTCTAAATGCAGAAAAAATGTAAGTTACGCAGATGAATAGGAAAACCAATCCTGTAATGTTTGGATGCAGCGTTAGTTATGTGCTGCTTGATATGGTCATGTCAATTTCATATCTAGGCATAACGTTGCAAAACAATATGAAATGGAATGAGCATGTAAGGATTGCAGCAGGTATTGGGAGAATTTTAGGAAAGTGTGCTTCATCTTTAAAGGAGCCTGCCTGTAGAACATTAGTGAGACCCACTGCTGAGCAGTACTCAAGTGTTTGTGATCCCCCCAGATCAGATTAAAGGAAGACATTAAAGCCTTTCAGAGGTGGGATGTGAGATATGTATGCTCAATTAACACACAGGTATTATGGGGATGGTTTGGGCACTCAAATGGGAAACCTTGGAGGGAAGGGGATGTTCTTTTTGAGAAACATTATTAAGAAAATTTAGAAAATTGCCATTTGAAGCTGATTACAGAGCGATTCTACTGCTCCCACTGTACGTTTTGTGTAAGGATAATGAAGTTAAGAGAAAACAGGGCTCATACAGAGGTATACATACCGTCGTTTTGCCCTTGCTCTGTTTGCAAGTGGAGCAAGAAATGAAAAGACTAGTAGTGGTACAACATACCCTCAGCCATGCATCATACAATGGCTTATGGAGTACATATGCAGATGTAGATGTAGAATGAAAACATGGAATTATATTCACTCGCTGATTTTTGTGTGCCTAAATCTTGCAATTATTACCATCAGTATTGTGCCTAAATCTTGCAATTATTACCATCAGTATTATTATTATTATTGCCAGAGCAACTGAAGCTAAACATTCTAGAGAGTCTTTTGTGTGATGTTTCTAGTTTAAGTTTGCATCAATATGAACACAACACAACTTGCAAATTTTTGCTTTTGGTTTATGGGAAAGTGGAGGACAGAGCCAAATCAGAGACTGAAAGTGACTGTGATGAATAAAGGTTCTCAAAGCCTCGACACAGAAGGGAAAGATAAAAGAATCCTGTTCTTTGAATGACAACATACTGGATATGAATAAGTTATCATATATTGTTAATATTTGCAGCCATTCTTTCTCAGTTGTGTAGGATTATACACTGAGTCACGGGATAGTGATATGCACATATGCAGATGGTAATAGTACCATGTACAAAAGGTAAAAAAGGGCACTGCATTGGCAGAGCTGTCATTTGTCATCAGGCAATTCATGTGATAGTGTTTCCTACGTGGTTATGGCTGCACAACGAGACTTAAAAGACTTTGAACATGGAATGCTAGTTGCAGCTAGACACATTGGACATTCCATTTTGGAGATTGTTGAGGAATTTAACATTCCGAGATCCACAGTATCAAAAGTGTGCTGAGAATAGCAAATTTAAGGCATTACCTCTCACCTTGGACAACACAGTGGCCAACGGCCTTCACTTAATGATCAAGAGCAATGGTGTTTGCATAGAGTTGTCAGTGCTAACAGACAAGCCACATTGTGTGAAACAACCATAGATATCGATGTGGCACTTACAATGAACATATCCGCTAGGACAGTGCAGCAAAATTTGGCATTAATGGGCTATGGCAGCAGATGATCAATGCAAGTACCTTTGTTAACAGCATGACATCACCTGTTGTTAACACATGGACCCAAGTTGTCAACAAGGCACTGTGCAAGCTGTTGGTGGCTCCATAATCGTGTGGGCTGTATTTACATGACTGGAAATGGTTATGTTCAGCTACTTGGAGACCGTCTGCAGCCATTTGTGGACTTCCATGTTCCCAAACAATGATGTCATATTGCTGAGCTACAATTATTTGTGACTGGTTTGAAGAGGATTCTGGACAATTTGAGTGAACGATTTGGCCACCTAGATTGCCTGACATGAATCCCATCCAGCATTTATGGGACATAATTGAGAGGTCAGTTCACGCACAACATCCTGAATTGGCAACTTTTGCTACTGTGGATGGGTATAGAGGATTTTACAACATATACTGTGTTCGAACATTATGAATTACCTTGAAGAAAATGGTCTATTGACACACAGTCAACATGGGTTGAGAAAACATCATTCCTGTGAAACACAACTAGCTCTTTACTCACATGAAGTGTTGAGTGCTATTGACAAGGGATTTCAGATCGATTCCGTATTTCTGGAAAGCTTTTGACACTGTACCACACAAGCAGCTCGTAGTGAAATTGTGTGTTTATGGAATATCATTTCAGTTATCTGACTGGATTTGTGATTTCCTGTCAGAGAGATCACAGTTTGTAGTAATTGACGGAAAGTCATTGAGTAAAACAGAAGTGATTTCTGGCATTCCCCAAGGTAGTGTTATAGGCCCTTTGCTGTTCATTACCTATATAAACGATTTGGGAGACAATCTGAGCAGCTATCTTTGGTTGTTTGCAGATGATGCTATCGTTTAGTCATCAGAAGATCAAAACAAACTGCAAAATGATATAGAAGAAATATCGGGATGGTGTGAAAAGTGGCAGTTGACCCTAAATAACGAAAAGGGTGAGGTCATTCACAGGAGTGCTAAAAGGAACTTGTTAATCTTTGGTTACACGATAAATCAGTCTAATCTAAAAGCCGCAAATTCAACTAAATACCTAGGTATTACAATTACGAACAACTTAAATTGGAAGGAACACACAGAAAATGTTGTGGGGAAGGCTAACCAAAGACTGTGTTTTATTGGCAGGACAATTTGAAAATGTAACAGACCTACTAAGGAGACTGCCTACACTATGATTGTCTGTCCTCTTTTAGAATACTGCTGCGCAGTGTGGGATCCTTATCAGATAGGATTGAAGGAATACATCAAAAAAGTTCAAAGAAAGGAAGCACATTTTGTATTATTGTGAAATATGGGAGAGAGAGTCACAGAAATGATACAGGATTTGGGCTGGAAATCATTAAAAGAGAGGCGTTTTTCGTTGCAACGAGATTTTCTCATCAAATTCCAATCACCAACTTTCTCCTCTGAATGTGAAAATATTTTGTTGACACCAACCTACATAGGGAGAAACAACCACCATGATAAAATAAGGGAAATCAGAGTTCGTATGGAAAGATATAGGTGTTCATTCTTTCCGCACGCCGTACGAGATTGGAATAATAGAGAATTGTGAAGGTGGTTCGATGAACCCTCTGCCAGGCACTTAAATGTGATTTGCAGAGTATCCATGTAGATATAGTTGTAGATGTAAAGGTGGCTTGGCTCAGTGTTCCTGTTGGGAACTTCCAACAATTTGTTAAATGCATGCCATGCTAAGTTGCTGCACTACGCCAAGCAGGAAGAGGTTCAACACGATATTAGGAGGTATCCCTCGACTTTTGTTAGCCCAGTGTCTATTTGCACAGTAAAATGATCTACCTTCTGATGTAATAACCAACTATCCTACAGAAGCTAAAGAGCAAAAGAATACAACGGCTGGGCCATGTAGTCCATATGCCAGATGTAAGATAGGCGAAGATGGCACTAGAGGGGAAACCAAACACCAAATGCCCCATTGGATGACCAAGGCAGCACAGGATGGACGACCTGCTGAAGGACCTAGCAGCCCTGGGGATTGAAGACATCTGGAGGAACCGGACACAAAACAGGAAGAAATGGAGGCAGTGTGTGGAAGCAGCATGTGGTCTGTAGGCCTGTGATCTCTGGATATCTAGCTAAAATAATGTTGATGGAGAAACACTGTTTACGAACACATATTTTAGTGCCTTTAATGTGTTTCTGGCAATTTACAAAGGCATATAACATAGAAACTGTAGCATAGATATCTAAGAATACATGTAACAGGCAAAAAAAAAGAGATCTATACACATTAGCTCACTGCCAACACATGTAACAAATATTTTGTTCATCCAATTCCAACAAGTTGCTACTTCAATTATATAGTTATGTTCACCATGTAGAGAAGAAAAATTCCGTCTTTTGTGACAGAATGTTTATTTTGTAGCCAACCAAACATATTTTGCCTATTCATGCTAGGCATCATCAGTTGTCTTCATTTTTCTATTTTTTTCATACATCCATGGGTTGTTCTGCAGGCACTAGAAACCCACATTACATGTTTCTAATTGATGAGTTACATTGTACATTTCAATATGTTTCCTACTGTGCACTGCATACGGTTTCTCACTTGCTGTAGCATTGCCTCAAGTGAACAAGACCATGTGGAGTGTGCAACACTAATCTGTCAACTGGAGCCTACAGAAAAACCCATTGATACATGAAAAGGATGGCATGATTAGGTGAAACATGTTTGATTAGAAACAAAATAAACATTTAATTGCAAAATACAGACTCGGCCAAGGGAGCGTATATTTGGGTGTCCATGTGTTTGTGCATGTGAATGAGCGTATTTTAGCTAGAAAAAGAGCTAGTGCTTGAAAGCTAGTGTGAATGCTATTTACTGTTACATGTTTCTGTGTTCTATGCACTGATCCACTATAGGTGAGTAAAGGCTGTAAGCAATATACTGCCTGTGTTTTCTTTTCTCAATGAAACATATACTGCATCTAAATACATGAATGCTGCAAATAATTCTGTGTAATCAATTACCAGTTGTAATGTTGTTCATTATTTTGCAAGATGTATTGCGCTCTTGCTTCAAATTGAAGTGATAAAATTTTTAAATACTTTGCATTCATATTCCTAGTTAGTTAGTTAGTTATGTGCTGCATAGATCAATCTGACAGTAACTGTTATGATGTGGAATGTGTCAAGTGCATAAGAAATGCACAAGTGAATCAAAGGGTTTTTTAAGCTTAAAATTTTTATTACCCATCCCATTACCTTAAAGAGCACAAAATGCATATATTATACCAGTAGATTTATTTACTCCTGTTCAAGCATTCATCTATGGTATAGAAGGAATTGCCGAGGAGATTTGATTTCAATTTATTTTTGAAAGTATTACTGCTGCCTGTCAGACATTTTATTTCATCTGATAATTTATCGAAAAGTTTTACAGCAGCATATTTTACCCCTTTCTGTGCCACAGATAGGTTAAGTAGAGCATAGTGTAAGTCTTTCTTTCTTCTGTTATTATAATCATGAATGTTACTGTTGTTTTTAAATTGGTCCATGTTGTTAAGAACATATTTCATTAGTGAGTAAATGTAATGTGAGGCTGTTGTAAGAATTCCAAACCTTTTAAATAGATGCCTACAAGATGTGCAGCTATGAACCCTACCCATAACTCTAACTACTTTCTTCTAAACAATGAATACTTTTTGGATAAGTATTGAATTATCCCACAGTATTATTCTGTATGACATCAGAGTGTGAAAGTATACAAAGCATGTTAGCTTACTAATTTCTACATCCTCAAAATTGGCAATTATTCTGACTGCAACAGTTGCTGAACCTAGACGCTTTCAGAGTTCAAATATGAATTTTCCAATTAAGATTCTCATCTATATGTACATCCAAAAATTTAGTATGCTCCACCGTGGCTACTGACTTTTGTTAATGTATTATATTTATTGAAGGAACTGTACTCCTTGCAGCAGGATATTGGATGTGCTGTGTCTTTTTAAAGTTCAGAGCAGGCCCATTTGCAGAAAACCAATTAATAACTTGCCCAAAGGCATTATTTGTAACATTTTCTATTCGAGTTTCTTTTACTGGAATAATAATGATGCTTGTTATCATCAGCAAACAGTGTCAGTTTAGCTTCTTGTTTCAGATAGGGAGGGAGCTCATTCATTCACATATATTAAGAACAAAAGGGGACCCATGATTGAAACCTGTGGAACACCTAATGTAATTTCCCTCCAGTTAGATGACTTGGCAAATTTACTTAAATCATATAAAGAAACATTTTGCTTCCTGTTCTGTAGATATTATTTAAACCACTCATATGCTGTTCCATTTATACCATAGAACTGTAATTTCTGTAACATAATGTCATGGTTCACACAATCATATGCTTTGGATAAGCCACAGAAAATTCCTATTGGTGACATTTTACTATTTAAAGACCCTATTTTGTGGGCAGTGAAATTATAAATTTTGATGTCCAAACTGCTATTTACCAAGTACCCTGATTCGGTCGAGATGGCTAACCATCCTTCAGTACATTACAACCACTCGAGTATGTAGGAATAGATTTGCCTGTAATATTTTCACCATGGTACAGTGCCTAATATTGTAATGACACAATACTATAGTGTGAAAAGAATTGCTCTATTTAATTTGTTTCTGTAAAATATCTGTTATGCCTTTGAGCATTCTAAAAGAAAAAAAAAAACTTTCTTTCTGCATTCACAGCAAAACATACTCTAGCAAATTTATGTAACTTTTCCAGCCATAGGATTACGCCATCATGTAGTTGCATAGACCAACTATTTGGGCACTGTTGCAAATGTGGCCATCAGATCTGTATGGGTGCAATATGACAACATAGTCATACACCCAGAAAAGTTTTACTGAAAATGACAATAGCCACATAAGCCTACACTCACACTAGCCACATCAGCCTACACTCACTCACATATTCTAGCACCTTTGTGCCATTAACATTTGCGTCTATTTATTAGTGGCACTTCTTTTTGCAGAGACTCAACAAGTTGCCAGTAGTGGAAAGTCCTAGTAGAATATAAATACTTTAGGAGTGAAGGTAACAGCTCACCAAATAGCAAAGGCATTAACTCATCAACAGGCAGGTGAACAAGACTGAAAACTTGCTAGCTTACACATGAGTGCGCGCGCGCACACACACACACACACACACACACACACACACACACACATTCTCTCTCTCTATCTCTCTGTCTTTAGGCCTGGCTGGCTGAATACAAAATGCTGGGACTGCAGTTCCACTGGGATGAGGGTTTGGATCAGGTGGAATAGATGAGTGGAGAGAGGAGATGGGGAGTGGGAGGGAGAGTTGGAGAAGCACGGCTTTATGGCCCAGAGGCAGTCAGTAACTGCATGGGACAAAAATTTGGGAACGAAAAATAGCAGCTGCACAGGATAGGAATGTGACATGGGCACCAGCACTAGTGAGTTCAACTACATAGCCAAAGCAGAAGTCTAGAGAGGCTGAACCCCTCCCCCAACAACCAAATGAAATTACACAAGACCCTCTCGCCTTGTAGTGAAATTAAAAGATGTAACGGGCAATCAAAAAGTTTCAGTTTGACAGCATTGCTGCAGCATATATGCAAATGCAACAAAACATGACTTGGATGCCAGTATATAACCACTGACATGTGACAAGGGATTAGTGTGGGATTTATGTCTTGCCAATGTGTGTGCGGCAAATTCGGAAGTGTGAACTATGGCAACATTATTACCAAATGCGTCCAAACAGGACCAATGTGCTGTTATTCTTTTCTTGGCTGCCACAGCACAAACAGTGGTAGACATCCATCATAGAATGAAGAATGTGTAAGGGACAGCATGTCTTTCCAAAAGCACTGTTGTGGAATGGAGTGACAAGGGGTGCTGCTGCTTCATGTTGTCATGAAAGAGCTAAGTCGTTTGTGAAAAGCATACTGATGCCACAAACACACTTGATCCACTTCAACTGTTCAAAAATGCTTCAATTTTCACTACCAAAAGGGTTTTGAACCATCAGGTGATCCTGTAGTATGACATAAACACATTAAGATGTATAGCTGAACTATGAGAAAAAATATTAAACAGTCTTTCTTTACAATCAAATATCAACAAGTCTCTGGGATCTAGTGAATTGCTATACCACTCTCAAGTAAAATACCACTGAAACAGTAACAAAAGACCAAGCCAAAGTGAGCCAACTACTCATCATATGTGTAGACAAACAAAGAACCTACCAACTGCAACTCAGTACAATGTCAGCATGTAGCAAAAAAATGAGTTGGCCTCACAGTGCCATTCAGCATGAGATGTAGCCAGGAAAAACATTTTTTTGAACATAGATCTTACTATCGAGTGCAATGTATCTTTGTCCTTCTAACAATATGACATAGTAACTAATATGTCTAATATGGCCTAAATTTCTTAGAAAAAATAAAAAAAACTAAACCATATTAAGGTGCTTAATGAGTCTTGCGAGACAAAATTATCAGCAATAAGAACATCAAGGGGCTACATAAGACAGTGAACTGTCTGGAGGTATTACAATAACTAAGTCAGTTGTGAGAATGGAAGACAACTATGTGATCCACACAATGTAACAAGAACACAGTAAAGAGATAGAAAACACAGCTGAGTGAAGTTACAGTCATAGTTTTAGAATATAACTCAAATTATTACATCACATTAGAAAGCTTACAAGAGGAGGAGGAAAAGGACATTAACAGCATTCACAGTCAATATCACACTCACTAATACAGAACAACAATAGAGTTGAAACTTACTCGCAGGTTACAACTGTGCGCCGGACTGAGAGTCAAACTCAGTATCTTTGCTTTTCGTGGGCAAGTGCTATAATGACTAAAAAGCCCTAGTACATGGAAGGCAATGTCCCGAGTTTGAGACTTGTCACAACCATAGTTTTAATATGCCAGGAAGTTTTGTATCAGCGCACATTCTGCTGCAGAGAGAAAATTTCATTCTGCAAACATCCCCCAGTCTGTGGTTAAGCTATGTCTCTGCAACATTGAAATTTCCAGGAGTGACAGTCCCACGAGTCTCACAGGAGAACTTCTGCAAAGTTCAGTAGGTAAGAGAAAGGTACTGGTGGAAGTAGCTGTGAGGGGTGCTTGGGTAGCTCAGTTAGTGGAGTGCTTGCCTGTGGAAGGCAAAAGACCTGAGTTCATGTCTCAGTCTGGAACATAGTTTAAATCTACCAGGAAGTTTCCTATCAGTGCACACTCTGCTGCTGAGTGAAAATTTCATTCGGGGAACAAAAGAGTTATTATCTTTAAAGCTTGTATGTAACAACAAGGAGACCAAAAGGAAAGGATTTAAGGAATTAATTCTGTTACAGTACTCGCACAAGATGAAAGAGCAGTGCTGAGTTACAAAAGGTACACTTGGGGATGTGTCCCCTTTAATTTTTTGAGTCCTCAGAGGGAAAAAAGCTACAATTTATTGATAGTAAAAGGCAGAAAAAAATCATACATCAATGACATTATTAGCAAAAGGTGATAATAATATTGGGTTTTATCTCTATCTGAAGCATTTGTAAATAGCACATTGGGTGAAATTGACCCACATGTGGATGTTAAAAGCCACAGAAATAAATAATAGTCTTATGCGGTCAGATTTTGCAATAAATTTCAAGAATACCAAATGTAAAACATCTAATATGACCATTGTATCATCATTAAATGTGTAATATAAAAAGACTAGAAGAATTACACAATAAATAATTTCATCATCTCTTACTTGTGACTATTAAGGGAACAATGATAAACATGCACAATTAGATGAACACAATCATTACAAAAGATGCAAAACTCAATGTAGAATTATGCCTGTAAAACAACAAATACATTTGATTGATTTCTTCTGGATGAGTACCACAGCCTCCATAAATTCAAAGAAAGGCAGTATTTCCAGCAGGGTGCTTGGTTAAAATATTTGCTTTATTCGGCACTATTGGCCAATTTTGATCTTTAGTTCATTTTCAAATACACATAAAAACATAACAACACATTGCTGTGTTTTTTACAGGTACACTTCAAAATGAACTGAAGCTCAAAATTGGCCAGAAGATATAAATAAAGTACCGTACTTATTTTAATCAAGCAGCCCGGTGGAAAAGATGCTAAATTGCAGATAGGCACATCAAAAAGACTCTTGTTGTGTCTATCTGTGACTCACCATCTCTGCTATATGGTGAGTAGCAACTTCCCTTCTCCTAATATTTTTACATTCCATCCTGGATTTTCCACTGTTTGATTTTAGCCTTGTGGAAAAGGTATACTTCTTTGGACAAATTCAGCTCTCATCTCATACCTTGAAACCTACATACAAAAACAAATGGATAAGCACAAAGGCTGTTGTGATATGTAGCACCACGTCCATAATGCCTCAGCTGTTTGTCATTACTAAAATGTAAAGAAAGGTAACTATATTTTATCTTAATGTGCGTCTCTTTTGTGTTGTAGCACAAGTTATCTTATTATTTGAGACTTCCTGGAGATTAAAACAGTGTGCCAGACTGGGACTCAAACATGGGACATTTGCCTTTGTGGGCAAGTATGACTCATGAGCTACCCACATAGCTTTACTTCTGCTAATACTTCATCACTTTATTTCCATCTCAAACTAGCATATGCTAAATTGCAGTGTAAAAATTCATTTTGTGTGCCTTATGATGTTTGGTGAATGGGTCATTCCATGCCAAGTGGTCTAAACCTTCCCACCATCATGTCTCCAATTTTCTTCAAATTTTATCTGTAGCACTAGTCAAGTGCTAAATTAAGTTTCTCAAGATTTCAAGCCTCTAGCTGCAATACTTGCTGATCTACACCCCCTTGTCTGAAGGGTAGTAAGTTCGCATGCGCGCGACATCAGACAAAATGCCATTTTTGGGGTCTCATAAAATTGAAACCAATTCATAAGAATGGTTAGTAAGATGAGACCCTGTACAGTTTTTTGTGCTGATTCAAACGAAATTAATTATAAGATTACTGATGCAAAATCCGGTCAAACAAGTCGACTCAAAGTGTACCCCTAATTCTGTCGTGACTTAATGCGACAAATTTTGACCAATATTCAGACTGCAATAATTTCCTTGCAGATAAAGATATGGACTTGAACTTTTTACCAAGTCTTATCTTTGTGCTGGACATAATACAGCTGGATTTCCAACTACCCAGGCTTTATAGTCGCCTTGCAAAATCTCTTCAAATTTGGCAGTGTCAGCGCAAATGGCTTTATTTACCAAAGTTCAAAGCCCATTACTACAAAATAGTCAGCCTGGATTTAATTGTGAATAGTATCATCTGAAAGAGAAACTCTTGCTCTACAAGATGGATATATTTTTCTTTTGCAACGCTTCCATTAAGTGCTTATTTACTCAGGTCAAAGTATCTTATATTTTGTGTGCGCAGTGCCCTGCGTTGGTCCATGATGGCTGAGCCATTACTGGTTATCACAATAAAACCAGCATCCCCATCGCCATAGGGGCCACGCCCGATAGCCATGCAGTAACAGCCACGGGTGGGTATCTTTACTGCAGGTTCCCAAGCCTGATTACAGGGTGTCTTTACCACAGGATCCCAAGCCTGATTGTGGGTTTCTTTATGCAGGTTCCCAAGCCTGTCTTCCTCAGTTACTTCATCATTCTGGAAGCATCGTTGATTTGCAAGAGAATGCTTTCAGGAAAACTGTATTGCCGACCAGATGATGTCACTGATGGAGCTGGAATAACACCAATGATAAGTTGTTCTGGAATCCAGCAAGTATCACGTCTTAAGGGCCAATAAAATGAACTTGCAGGACCATGAGGATGCATAAAGCTTATGAAAGCATCTTTCTGTTCGACTGAGATTTCAACGATGTTTCCAATCCACCATTTCTTTTCATAAATGCAAGCAACATACTGCCCAGGCTGAAGATCCATGACTTGAACTACTACTTCAGCAGCACTAATTTTGGCCAAAAAAGATGTCGCATCATTAGAAACTCTACTGACCTTAATTGTCGTCATATCAATGGGCAAAAAATGGTGGTTTTCTCTTGTGCCAGCTAGAGTGTGCCCTTGCAGGAATCTTTCTTCTTGAGAAGCTTTTTCTTCTTCAACTTCCTCTTTGCTGATGAAAAAGAATTTGATTCCATTGATATTATCATTGCAGAAGTTGAAAAGATCTTTGGGTGTTAGAATCTGGTTTTCATATGGACGTTGCAAACTTGCTCTTGCTGCCAACCGTTTTGTTGTGCCTCCAATGCCATCACAAGGCGACTTTCCATGGCTTGTTCCAAAGAAATTCCATTCTGCTGTTATTTCAAAATCTTCTTTGTGATAGCATAAGTTGAGAAAATTCTTGAAATTCTTATATTATGCAGCTGAACCATCACTGAAGTAGTGGATGTGGCTTATTTTGGAAAATTGCATCTTCAGGTAATTGATTACTTTTCCAATGTAAACATGGACAGTAATCGTATCGTGTCGAAGGCAGTCACTAATAACACAAAGATTCACACATTGCACCTCTTCGTTTTCACAGTAGTAGACTACAAATGGATGAGCTGTTGCTTGACTGTTTTCCCAGTGAAAGCCTTGCACTGCATCTTGAACAATAAATGAATAGTTTTCAGCAAAATCCATTAGTATTATGAATTCGCCTTCTTTCAAATCAGTTTTGAGAGCTTTCAGGTGCTGGCTTTGATGCTTGGCAATGTAGTGATGACAAGACAGGTTCCAAATTTTTGCTGCAATATCTTCAACATACTCTTCTGTTGAAAGCTGCTTTGTTTCTAAAGTATCCCTGTCGGTATGAATCCATTGTTTGTACTCAATCAGTTCTTCAGGGTCATTATCTTCAAAATATGTTGCAATAACTGCTTCTACACCTTCTGGACCAGGGCAGTTTTCACAACGATGAAGCATACAATCCTTGTTTTCCAAGCTGCAAACAGCTTTGCTAAGAATTTCCTTGTAGTCTTCATTGATTGATGCACCAGTGAGCATAAGCTTGACATTTTGGTGTATTGTACAGACACAAACTGAGTGCATTCCAGCAGAGCCAACTGTAACACACCATTTTGGTCTAAGCTCGCAAAACTTTGAGAAGCCAATTTCTGGTCCATTTTGCTTCTGATAAGACACGTACATTTCCTTCAAATTGCAAAGCAACAACCGCTTTTGCTTGTACACCTTTGTTCCTGAAATTCTCACAGGCACACAGTCTTTCTTCCCTGGACAAAGTCTGCTGAATTCGTCATCTTGAAAAAAGTCATGTACTTTCTGGACAACTTCATCTGAAAGCTTCCTTCCTTGCCGATTTGCTGGAAAAGCTAGAACACCTTGCTCATTCTTCAGTTTTCTCGCTTGCTTTACCATTCTTTCTGATACATTAAATGCTGTTGTCGTATCTTTAATTGTCCAGCTTCTTGGAACCAAGGTCAATATTTGAACTTTTGTCCTACGATTTGACACTTTACATTTTTCTTTCAACTCTTCTATAAGATTATCAAGATCTGCACAATTATTGCATGGGCGACTTTTACTTGAACTTGGCTGTTCATCGTAATTGATTCCTACAGCAGCAGCAATTTGATTCCCAATTAAACTTTGTGCATCCAAGATCTTTCTTTTTGCATAGCTTTGCTTATCTCTTTTACTTAGTTGTCTTCTTTTCAATGGTGAAGCACCAATAAATGATAAACTTTTGTTGATGGCTGGTTCAGTTTCATCCGTTGTGAAATCTTGTTCAGATTGGGTTGATAGTGATGATGAATCTTCTAGCTTTTGGTTCAGTGCCGACATGCAGCGAGGGCAAAGCTTCTGACCAGGTTTTATATCAATCACTTCTTTTTTCTTTAACAGGCAAAGTTTGGCAGCTGTTTCATTATCAAGCAGTCTAAGTCCAGCTTTTACATTGTGATTCCTCTTCTTGAATGGATTGCAACATTTCTTTTGCATCGCTTGATATTCATGTAGGAAGAGGGCTTCATGGTGGAAGCAAATGATGGAATTTTCGTCAAGTTTGGCTTCTGAACGCGAAACAAGCAATTTCTGGTCACATTCTGTGAAATCACTAAACGCTTTGAATCCAGTCTTCTTAGCATAGAAGATAACATGGCACTTTGATGCAGCAGCATCTTTTCCAATTGA
The DNA here is from genome assembly GCF_023864345.2 of Schistocerca serialis cubense. Taxonomy (NCBI): domain Eukaryota; kingdom Metazoa; phylum Arthropoda; class Insecta; order Orthoptera; family Acrididae; genus Schistocerca; species Schistocerca serialis. The sequence goes on from NC_064639.1 coordinate 376,136,387, forward strand.
ACAGGGGGCCAACGATTCTTCTTCTTCATTAACTTCTGACATCTCTCACTGGCCAATCACTGAATAAAACACGAATGAAATATCCAATTATATCAGTAATTCTAAGCGACTATTAAGATTCAAATTCCTAGAAATGAAGAAAAATTAGTGCATCGCGCATACAAAATATAACAACTTTGATGTGAGTTAATGAGTACTTAATGGTCGCGTTGCAAAAAAAACAAATGTCAGTCTTGTAGAGCAAGAGTTTCTCTTTTAGGTGATACTATTCACAAGCAGATTCAGGCCAACTATTTTTTAGTAATTGGCTTGAAACTTTGGTAAATTTTACCGTTTGTGCTGACACTGCCTAATTTGAAGAGATACTGCAGGGCGACCATATGGCCTGGATCATTGCAAATCCGGCTGCATTATGTCTAGCACAAGCATGAAGCTTGGCCAAAAGTTCAAGTCCATATCTTCAACTGCAAGGAAATCATTGCAGTCTTAATATTGGTCAAAATTTGTCGCGTTGTGTCACGACAAATTTTGAAGTATACTTTGAGTCGAGTTATTTGACCGGGGTTTGCATGAGTAATGTCATACATAATTTCGTTGGAATCAGCAAAAAAAACTGTACAGGGTCGCATCTTACTAACCATTCTTATGAATTAGTTTCGATTTTATTAGACTCCAAATATGACATTTTTTTTATGTTGCATGCACACGGACTAAGTACACTTCAGACAAGGGGGTCTAGATCAGCAGCTATTGCAGCTAGAGGCCTGAAATCTTGGGAAACTTACTTCAACACTTGACTAAAGCTACAGTTAAAATTTGACGAAAATTGGAGACCATGATGGTGGGAACTTTTTTCAGTTTTAGACCACTTGGTGTGGAATGACCCGAATGCAAGTGGTATTGAGAATTAAAGTGTTCTCAAACAGCAACAGAGTTGGTGATTTAATTATGCCTTAAAAAACAAAGGTAATAAAAACAACAATTCTAAGGAATTATATAAAATTTCTCATTCAAATATGGCGATGGTATCTACAGATATACTAAAGGTGAAACTCTACTGGCTGCCTGTAAGTGGTCTGAAGATCATTTAACAGCACCAGATGTGATTCAACAAACATGGAATTTGATAGAAAAAGGAAGGAGCCTGTGGCAAGTTGAGGCTTTGAGTTGATCCACAAAACACGTACGGATGGTGTAAATGGTAATGCATTGACTGCAGAAGTAGGGATCTGCACCAAACCCTGGCCTGTCACATAATTTAAGTTTCCACAGTCACTAAATGACGTATTAGTGAAAAATGTGAAACCAGGATTCAAAAGTGCAACCAGTCAGCATAAGAGCTTAGTATTAAACCAGAATAGTTAGATATACCTATCAGGAAAATTAAGCTATTGTATAGTACAAATGAAATAATGAGTTGGTGTCCAAAGAAAAATAAATAATGGTTTAAGAGTATCTTTGGCAAACTTAAGACTGGGTATTATGAGGCTAATCTTTTGTCAGTAATTTTTGCATGTGCCGGTCACTTTCAGGCTGTTGGGGGAATGCTCTACAATATACTTTCTGCAAAATTTATGAATATTCCCTCTCTTGGGGTGAACAACTAGCACCTTCCAAAAGGACATTTCCTACATAGGAAGTGTCCCCTACCTTTCTTGTCTTCTCTTCTTTCTTAGATTCCTCATACACACTGATGAGCCAAAAGATCACGACCACTGGTTGAACACTTCCTGGTGATGTTTCAGGCATGTGATGCAGTAAGGAAAGAATATAAGTGGAAGAGACATGAATGGGCTGTCATCACAGCAAAGATACAGGCTGCAAATGTGGAAATCCACTGATATAAGTGTTTTGACAAAGGGTACAATGCTGTGGCACTGCAGTTGGAAATGAGAATCTTTGTAATGGTGAAGCTGGTCACCTTTTGGCATACTAGTGTAATGAATGCCTATGGAAAGTGGTTGAAGGATGGTGAAATAATGAGTAGGCTGTATGTATTGGACGACCACATCTCATCACAAAACATGGAGGTAGGATGATCCCAAACATGGTCTAATTGAGGATAGGCTGCAATCTGTGGCAGATCTGAAAACAAAGTGTAATGCTAGTGCCAGCATGTGCATTTCAGAGAACACCGTTCAAGCGCCATGAACATGGAGATCCACATCACACAACCCCTACGTGTTCCTGTGTTGATCCAATGGCATCATCAGCTATGATTGCAGTGGACACAGCATTACTGAGTTTTCACCATGGATCGATAGACATGTGTTGCCTGTCAAATTAATCGATTTTCTTGTTACATCAGGTCAAGCCAGGCTGCAGAAAACATGCACCATGCCACAGATGCAGGCTGGTGAGGGCAGAATTGTGCTATGGGGTACAATGATTTGGGCTTCCATGGGATCTGTGGTGGTAAATGAAGGCATCATGACAGCTGTAAACTATGTGAACATTAACACAGAGCCATCTGCATTGCTTCATGCGTGAAGTCTCCCTCTATGGCGACGACATCTTCCAGCAGGATAACTGTCCATCTTTCAAGAACAGAATCATGCTACAGTGGTTTGAGGGGCATTCTAGTGAACTCACATTGATGTCTTGGCCAGAAAGTCTGCCTGATCTGTACCTATTAGAACACATATCGGGCATCAGCTGCATGCCCGTAAACCACCATCCCGTTAATTTGCGGGAATTGCTTGACCTGTGCATCAATATCTGGAGCCACATACTTCTGGAACTTCATCACGGACTTGTAGAATCCATGATACGTAGAATCTCTGTTGCGCTGTGTTTGAAAAGTGGAATAACAAGTTATTATACAGATGGTCATAATGTTTTGGCTCATTGGTGTATGCTGTACAATTCCTGATTCTTTGTACTTGCACTAATCATAGCAGATTTTCTACCCTTCTCCAGATACATTTATCAAACAATCTTGCTGTCACTGTTTTACATAAAACTGACAAAATATGAAATCAAAATGACCTGGCCAAGCAGTTACTGCTGTTGTGTGAAGCTTCATTGTTCATGGAAAAGTCCAGTTCTGAGTAAATTAATTCCATTAATTTACTGTATCAAGTTGTGCCAGAATGAAATCTAGAAGCCTAATTTTAAGATGTAAAAAAATATTCTGTGTATAAAGTTTTGTACATAGCATCCAGTTGATGGTTCTGTATGTGGAATTTTGTATTTGGAATTCAGTATAGGATCTTCTTTATCTTATATACTTTTCTATATTTTTATGATTACAAGTATGAGATGAGAAAATAAATTAACTTTTGCATTTCTGAACATTATGACGAAAAAACATGTCTTATTTACGAAAGAGGAACAAATTATGAGAAATGATTTTTTCCGAAGAGACCAGTCATATCACTGAGCTGTACAACATTTTTCCTCTACGATTCAAAACCTACTGAAGCACTCAAAATCTTAAAAAAGGCTTTAAATTATCTGACAAAGGACCATTTCTCTTTGACATTTTTTAGAAAATTGAAAGATAAATGTACCAAAATAGTTAAATCATAACATACGACCATCTATAGCAACGGAGGAATTTATCATCTGCTGTAATATTTCACACTGACAACAGTGTACCATTACCATTTGTCTTCATGTCACAGGATGCTACAGTTTAGAAGATATGAGGCTACATAAATCAATGACTGGGTTGGGTCATTACACTGTGTGTTCATCTGCACACATTGACAGAATGGCTCTACTATAATGAATAATCCTTGCTTCATTTTAATTTTTAAATTACCACTACTATAGATGTACTCCAAACACTTGATTGATGGATATAGCTGAGTCCCTTTCAGCACTACCAACTTTAGCCAGCAGACAAAACTACGAGTATTTCACAAGTGAATAAGATGATTTAAAACTCAATCATAAAAACACAGTATTGTCTACCATCTAACATTGGCTGCAACCAGAAATCAGTCAGAACCAACCAATGGCATTTGGCATTTACCACTTCAGCTATTCCCAATAGTCAACATACCACAACTTTTGTAAGTAGGTGAATACAGTATTTACAGTGACAGTAGATTTCTCATTAAAATTAATTACTAATATGCAAATCTAATAGATTTTCATTCATGGATAGGATAGGGCATAAAAAATGAGTGCGACAGACATTTTATAAAAATTATAGGTAATTTATAATTCTTTTAATAATTCTTTGAAGTCAGTGAATGACTTCAAACAAAGTGACAATATCAAGAAAGATCACTAACACCTATGTTATACTAAAGCTCTGCAATGGATAGTACAGCGTCTTATCCTCTTTATTAGCTCAATATTTCACTCTTTATGGAGGCATACTGATGTAATTGTACAGGCAAGGAAATATGAAGCTGTGATACTCAAAACGGAAACCAAACATCATTGTCATGGTCCTGATGTCAGGTGATAGTATGTGTAATGTGTACAGGGATAGGTGTTGAGAAATTAATAGAGAGAGTAATATGAGATTCTTATGTTGTGAAATAACTTAACTACACGAATTTTGTAAACAAAATAGTTTTGTACAAGACAGCTAAATTGAATGATTTTGCACTATTTTTAATAGAGCTGGTTTTCTATTTGAGAAGTCTGAGGCTTTAATGCCTGTCAAGCCATGCTGATGTAGGTCTTCTGTGGTTTCCCTAAATTACTTTGGCAAATGCTGGGATGATTACTACAGCAAGGCCATGTCTGACCAGCTATCCTATCCTTGTCAAAATAGATTTAATTATGTAAATGCCTGTGTATATGAATTATGTATTTGTTCTTGAACTGAAATACTGCAACATATACAGTGCCCTTATAAAAGTGACCCTTGCCTGAATGAAGGCAACGGCCTTGCCACAGTGGTTCCACCAGTTTCCATGAGATCACCGAAGTTAGCGCTGTCGAGCGTGGTCGGCACTTGGATGGGTGACCATCCAGGCCGCTATGCGCTGTTGCCATTTTTCGGGGTGCACTCAGTCTCATGATGCCAATTGAGGAGCTACTCGACCAAATAGTAGCGGCTTTGGTCAAGAACACCATCATAACGACCGGGTGAGCGGTGAGCTGACCCCATGCCCCTCCTATCCGCATCCTCCACTGAGGATGACACGGGGGTCAGATGGTCCTGGTAGGCCACTCATGGCCTGATGACAGAGTGCTTGCATGAATAAAACTACTACTAGCTTATACCCATCCCCTACCAACTTTAGGCACACAACAGTGAAGGCAAAACATGGATGATCCAAGAGTAAAATTGAAGCCTATAATAAAATCAGTATAAAATTCTTGTACTGAAGAAGGCCATCATAAAAAACACTGAAGTTAATGTAATGAGGTTAAGGGCAAATGATATCTAAGAAATAAAGAGAAAGAAGAGAAAACGGATGTCAATGTAACTTTATGGACAGAAAGAACTTTACCACTTTCTTGTGACAATTACTGCTCCAGATAATAAAGAAGATGCAGGTATTACACTAACCTCTCCTCCAGACTCCAGCTGTCTTCGATCTTCTGCATGCCTTCTTGTCATTTCTGGCATAACATCATCAAGGATTTTCAGTTCACGCTGAGTGAAAACAAAGTCCAAAAGTTTCCTGATTCCAATCATTACAACAAGCTGAAATGAACAAAGGGTTATATATTAATTCTATCTCCATCAGAAACATCATCATGAATTTACTCAAAGAATAGACAGAAAATATAAAATGATATGAAATTTTTCCCATACTCATGTAAAATTAACTCTAGGATTATACTCGACATGATAGATGTTTTGAAAAGGGAAGTTGTTGCTCACCATATAGCGAAGAAGTGACATGCTGAGTCGAACATAGGCACACTGCAATCAGCAGCACCATTGCATGATGGGTGTGGTGACTGGATGGAGGTATGGAGGAGGCTGGGATGGGGAGCGGGAGGGATAGTATGGTGGGATGGCGGACAGTGAAGTGCTGCAGGTTAGACGGAGGGCAGGAGAGTGGTGGAGAGGGGTGGCAGGGGAAAAGGGGAGAAGTAAAAAGACTAGGTCTGATGGTGGAATGACGGCTGTGTAGTGCTGGAATGGGAACAGGGAAGGGGCTGAATGGGTCAGGATAGTGACTAACGAAGGTTGAGGCCAGGAGGACTATGGGAACGTAGGATGTATTACAGGGAAAGTTCCACCTGTGCAATTCAGAAAAGCTGGTGTTGGTGGGACAGATCCATATGGGACAGGCTGTGAAGCAGTCCCTGAAATGAAGGATATCATGTTTGCTAGTATGTTCAGCAACAGGGTGGTCCACTTGTTTCTTGGCCACAGTTTGTCACTGGCCATTCATGCAGACAGACAGCCTGTTGGTTGTCATGCCCGCATAGAATGCAGCACAATGGTTGCAGCTTAGCTTGTAGATCACGACTGGTTTCACAGGTAGCCCTGCCTTTGATGGGGTAGGTGACGTTAATGACCTAGCTGGAGTAGGTGGTGGTGGTGGTGGGAGGATGTATGGGACAGGTCTTGCATCTAGGTCTGTTACAGGGGTATGAGCCATTAGGTAAGGGGTTGGGAACAGGGGTTGAGTAAGGATGGATGATTATATTGTGTAGGTTTGGCGGACGGTGGAATACCACAGTCAGAAGGGTGGGAAGGATAGATATTTCTCATTTCAGGGCATGACGAGAGATAGCCGAAACCCTGGTGGAGAATGTAATTCAGTTGCTCCAGCCCTGGGTGGTACTGAGTTACAAGGAGATGGTGGGACTTTGGGAGGTGGTGGGAGACTGGAAAGATAAGGCAGGGGAGATTTGTTTTTGTACAAGGTTGGGAGGATAATTATGGTCTGTGAAGGCTTGAGCGAGACCCTCAGTATATTTTGACGGGACTGCTTGTCACTGCAGATGCGATGACCACGGGTGGATACACTGTATGGAAGGGACTTCTTGGTATGGAATGGGTGGCAGCTGTCAAAGTGGCGATCTAGCTGGTGGTTAGTAGGCTTGATGAGGATGGAGGTACTGATGTAGAGATCTTTGAGGTGAAGGGCAACATCTAGGAAAGTGGCTTGTTGGGTTGAGGAGGACCAGGTGAAACAAGATGGGGGAGAAGTTGTTGAGGTTCTGGAGGAATGTGGATAGGGTGTCCTCAACCTTGATCCAGATCGCAAAGATGTCATCAATGAATCTGAACCAGGTGAGGGATTTAGGATTTTGGGTTTTTAGTAAGGATTTCTCTTCGTGGCCCATGAATAGGTTGGCACGAGATGGTGCCATGTGGGTGCCAATAGCCAAAATGGTTTTTTTTTTGTGACAGTCTTTTTGTTGTGCCTATCTGTGACTGAGCATCTCCACTATATGGTGTGTACCAACTTTCTTTTTCATAATATTGTTACATTACATTCTGGATTTTCCATTACATGTTAGATGCTTGTGTTTTAAGAGGACGTAAACCGGAATACCTTACTTTTGTGGGCAGTGCACTTGTGGACCTCAATTATAGTTCACAGAGTGATTCAAACTTAAGACAAGTTGGAGATTAAGCTTTTACTGTGTTTGTGAAGTGTTCTCAATAAATAATGAAGGATATTTTATTAGTATAATACATACTTTTTCTGTGGATGAAAAAGAATTGACCACCTTGAAAGCTCTTTGTTTGGGAGACATAAACATGCACAGACTTAGATTTCCTCATGCAGCCTTATCCATTATTAGATCAATAATTTTACTGTAATTTTAGTTTATTCATTTATTTTGTAATGTCCGGCATTTTTACTGTCTTCATTCACAATTTTTTTAAAGTATATTCAGTGTGGAGCCCATTGAGTTGGAGCATCAATGTAGGACGTAATGATTAATTTGAAGTGTCCAGGCACACTTATCTGCTTAAGATTTCTGGTTTCTCTTATTCAGTCCCTTATTTAGCATGTAGGAGTGATTATAGCTTGGTGAATGAATTAGGTGTTTGAGCAATATTACTGCATTTCTTCGAACTAAACACTGGTCCTAAGAAACAGATTTTCTAATCATGTTACCATAGATTTCTCAATAACATCTGCAAACACCAATTTGTATATTTATGATTTTATCCCAAACCACTCACAGCACTTCCTTCTTCCAAGTCGTACTACACTGTAATAAAAAGAACCTCTATCCTGACAATTTATTTTAACTTTTCTTTGACATTATTAATATAATAATAATAATAATAATAATAATAATAATTATTATTATTATTATTATTATTATTATTATTATTTTATTATTATTATTATTATTAATGTTTGCTCAAAAATCAAAGCTAATCAAGAACATAACAGATCAAAGAAAGAAGATAAATTATTTTGAGTGTTTGGTGATCATGTACACTCTTGATGCCATCTCCAAAAATATCAATTACGAAAGCCCAAACCATGAATGATTTCAGTGAGGACAAAGACTTCCTGGCAGATTGTGGGTCTCTTGTGTTGCTTGAAAAAATCTGATTGCTTTCACAACTCCATGTGCTTCATCATCTATATTGGAAAAAGGATTATATTCAACAGAACTTGATTAACACTAAATTATTATTTTATGGCACAGGAAATGACTATAGCAGCTACCAAGGAATTTTTCTCCCAAATATTGCCATAAATGAATCTGCCAGAGTCATTTTGTTGAACTTTCATACGAGTACGTGTTTGGCTTGTAACTGGTCAATTCACTGTGTGCTTATCATTTCTCTCTGTCAGTTCCAAGAAAAATATCACAAACAACAGAAGCCACTCCCATCATAGTCATCAATCTGGAGAATGTTTTTCACTTATTCACCAGCAGCAGCAAATTTTATGTTTTCTTCATGAACAGAGGCCTCAAATGATGCTGTACACTAACTCCTATAAGATCTGAGTTCTTCTTCTTCTTCTTCTTTTCCACACAATATCTGAAGTATACTTCTTATAGCTGCAGAGAGGTGCTTTATTTGCACACATACTTTTTATAGCTGCACTCAGGTGGTTTATTTGCACACAAGAACTGAGAGGACACTTCTCAAATCTTAAAGCAATAACTAAAGGGATTGCAGTGGATATACATGGTATGCTACATGCTGATGGTCCTGCTGTTGTAGTCCATACTGAATTACAACTCCAGTAACTTACCAACTGTTTATCAGGTGGCTGCAGAGAGTTTGGCCTTACATCCATTGTTCTTAAAAGACAATATGTTGTAAATAGTGGACAGCTTTATGTACTTGTGATTAATAGTCAAAAACTTTTTGTTGTATGTCAATATCAGCTAGTAACTCATTACCAGATGCCAGTTCACAACTGCGATTATGAGGTGAGTTGCTATTACGATTGCACCCATGAAAAAGAATATGTGACAATAAATTACAAATGAAAATGTCAGGTTTTGTGTTGAGTATATTGGACATTGTATATTGTTTCCATATAACAGTGAACCTTAGGCAACCTTTACAATGCAAGACATCATGTTGAAGAATTTTTAACTGTGCTGTCCTAGGTAGGATTCTGCAAACTTCATAAAGAACAAATTTCACAACACTGATGTTCTGCTGTAAGCAGGCATTCACATTGTACATGACAGTTTCTGTCACTGGTGGTCTTGGCATTTGGGTAAGATCACAAACAGTGATTGTTACCCACATCTATATCCATATTCTGCAAATTACTGAGAGAGGCATGGCAGAGGGTACTTTCCATTGTATCAGTTATTAGGTACTCTTTCTGTTTCATTCACATATGGAGTGCAAAAGAATGATTACTTAAACACCTCTCTGGGGGGTGTAATTAACCTCGTACTTGCAATCCCTGTGGGAGAAATATGAAGGGGGTTGTAGTATATTCCTATTCATCACTTACAGCCAGTTACTGAAACTTTGTTAAGTAGGCCTTGTTGGGACAGACTGGATTTACCTTCAAGCATCTGCCAGAGTTCAGTTTCTTCATGGATCAGAAAACCTATGATCATTCATGCTGCCCTTCTTTATACATGTTATATATTGCGTGTTAGCCCTATTTCGTAAGGGACCCATACACCTGCGCAATATTCTAGGATGGGTTGTATGAGTGTTTTGTAAGCAACCTCTCTTGTAGACTGATTGTATTTCACTAGTATTCTACAGTGAACTAAAGTCTGCCACCTACTTCATCTACAACTGACCCTATGTAATCATTCCATTCCATATGCCTACAAATGGTTACACCCAGATGCAACACAAGGGTCAGAACACACTTCCCTGGGGCACACCTGAAGTTACTTCTACATCCAAGATAACATGCTGCATCATCCCTATGAAGAAAGTCTCAATCCAGTCAAAACTTTCACTTGATACCCCATACCAGGTCACTTCTGGTGATGAACAAGGGTATGGTACTGAATCAAATGTGTTTTTTGAAAGTCAAGAAATACTGTTTCTGCCTGGCTTTCAGGAAGTCCATGATTTTCAGGCAGCCATGTGAGAAAAGTGCGAGTTGGAATTTCACAAGATCTATGTTTTCAGGATCCATGGTGATTGGCATGGAGAAGGTCATTCTGTTCTTGATATCAATGGCCATCATGGACATCAGACAGCAGTTATATGGATTGGTTCTGCTATCCTCCTTGAGATGGGTGTAACCTGTGTTTTCTTCTAACTACTGGGCACTAGTTTTTATCTGAGGTATCTACAGTAGATTATTCACAAGACGGGTTAACTTAGCCACACATTTGGTATGGTATTTGACAGAGATTCCATTGGGCAGCAAAGCTTTGTTCAATTATAGAAATTTCACTTGGTTCTCACCACCACTGATACTAATGTCTATATCACTCACATTTACAATGGTACATGAGTTAAAATGGGGCAATACTCTTGATTTCCTTTGTAAAGAAACATCTGAAAACAGAGCTCAGCATTTTTGCTTTTCAGTTTCATTTCCTGTCTTGTCCATGAGTGTCTGGACACTTTGCTACCACTAACAGCCTTTACATATAACCAAAATTTCTTTTGGTTCTGTGAGAGATCCTTCAATAATATTCTGCTACAGTTGTCATTGAAGTTTCCAAGCATTGTCATCTTGCTTTTCATTCAGCATTTCTCTATAGCCTTATGCTTTGTTTTATACCTGTTATCTAGTAGTCTCCATTTCTTTAGAATTTTCTTTACAATGCTTCCACCATTAACTGTTTTACTAGGCGCATGTCTGTCAGGTGCATGGTGAACTATTCTTGCGAACCTGAACGCAGTGCTCCTACATACACCTGTCCACAGTTAAATGTTTCAAGTTACTCATGAGATGTGACACTATTGCATTTTTATGTACTCTGTTGAAACAATAATGGAAAACCCAGGATGGAATGTAACAAATACTATGGTTGCTACTCACCATATGGTGTAATTGCTGGGTCGCAGATAGGCACAAGAGGAAGACTGTCAGAAAGTGAGCTTCTTCATCGGAAAAACACACACACACACACACACACACACACACACACACACACACACACACACAGTCTCTGGTTGCTGAAGCAGCCAGAGACAGTGGTCATGTTTATGCAAGTTGCATTTTTGCTTTTTTGTTGTGTGTGTGTGTGTGTGTGTGTGTGTGTGTGTGTGTGTGTGTGTGTTTTGTCTATTTCCGATGAAGGCCTTGTTGGTTGAAAACTCACTTTCTCACAGTCTTTTTGTTGTGCCTGTCTGTGACTCAGCATCTCCTCTATATGGTGAGTAGCGACTATCCTTTCCGTAATATTACTGAACATATAAATACTTCTATTTGTTTTCATTGCCCTTTGTACTTTGGTAATCATTGCTGGTACAACTGCCCCATTTTCACTGATATTACTTTCAACGTGGATATCCTCAAAGACATCAGGTCTATTTTTTTGCCAGTACATCAATACATTTCCATCAGGAGTGGGTTCCAAACCATCTGTTGAAGGCACTTTTTGTAGAAGTCATTTACTAATGTATCACAGGACATATTGTCGCACCCACCATGTACGATATGTAGTATGTAGTTTTCTCAAGTGATTGTTCGATGATTGATGTATTCTCTAATGATGATGGTATGATTGAGGAACTTGCTTACTAGCAAACCGAGGTTTCCTCTAAAATTTTTGGTTACATTTGGTGTGAATATAGTGGTTAACAGAGGGATCCAGTTATAAGTTTAAGTGCATTCTTGATACTGAATCTTGCCCAAAAAATCTAACATTCTGCTTCAGCTTACATCCCAACAGATTTATGTTTCTTATTTACTGTAACATATACACCATCTTCATTTCCCACTAGAATAGCATTATCCTTTAAATCTACACTTAAAATTTTCCGAAAAAAATTTGTCTGCTAACAATTTTGGATTTTAACTTCCCTTCTGTATCTAACATGCAGTGAGCTCCACTGCTTTTCAGGAGAACTTTGAACTCTGGCACTTGGTTGTGAATCTTTGGCAACTAATTACTAGGATTATAACACTCCCACCTGTAAGGTGCATTGTTTTGGATCTTCCACTGATACTTTCAGGTATCCTACACTTATCATTATGTGTAATGGATGGGGGAGTTACCTAATTCAAAAATACCCTTGTGCACACTCCACCCACAGTCACCTGCCTCTTGTTATAGAGATACAGAAGTACTTAGAGAATACATGAACCAATGGAAAATACGATTCTGCTTTAGAGATGGATACAAGACAGATTTAACGTGAAATCATCTACAGACAGTCGGAACATGTTGCTGATAACCAAGATGTATGACAAGAGCTAGTGAACAATGAAATCTACGAATGGAACCACAGATATGCTGTGAAGAAAGTATGACAGTAACAGAGAACATCTTTAGTTGGAGGTATGATCAAACACTATTTGCCTAATCTTAGGAAGGGATTGTCACTTTAAGAATGAATCTTGTAAATCAGCTCCCAAGTCAAACCTGGTGTTGTGCAAATGAAATCAGCAGTATGCTACCACCACCAAAGTTATTATGAACTTATAGTTTACTTGAAAAAAGCTGTAATGAAGAATCAAAATCCATACTATTGTAATAATCGTAATATACAATTAAAATAAATAAATTAATTAATTTTGAAAATCTGATTATGGCATACACAAAAAGCTACGAATTGTATACTGGCAACATTAGTTTGAAAATACAATGTACAGATTCCTCCATTTCAAAAATTACCATTTGATCTACTCAGAGCAGTAAGTATATGGGTAATAGATAAGACATAATAAGGTGCAAATTTACGTACAATTAAGACTACAGGAAGCAGCGAAGTTAGTTTCTACATTATCTCCAGTGTATGAAGACCCAGCAGTGTACAAAAACTTACCATCAGAGGAAACAAAATTGAAGTTGTGCTGAATGATTTTATCACCCACAGCACTATAAGGCAAGCAAGCTGGATTAAAGTGAACATATGTACGCGTTTTAGTGGCACCTAGAAACAAAATTTTTTCAGGTTATTAATAAAAGTGATATAATATTATGTTTTAGTTATTATATAACTAACAATTCATTTGTGATGTGTATAATAAGATACATAAAAGTACTAAAACTTCAATCCCAAGGTCTTCAAGTTATTGTATGACATTCATGCAGCTGTTTCAGTAGGAATGTAAAATCAGTATATTTCTACAGTACACTATAAATTCAATATATTATAATTATTGATGAAAAGAAATTATTAAAATTTTTTGTATTTTTTTTATTCCATTTTCATTCATGGAAATAAGAAATGTAAGAAAGTATTGTGGTCTGAAGACCTATATTTCTAACACAAATATTTCACAATTTGTATGATTAAGTGTACAAGAACAGTGGTTTGATAGTCGGTGATGACATACGACGGGTTGGTTGATATGGAAGGAGTGGACCAAACAACAAGGTCATTGATCCCATTGGATTAGGGAATGATGGGGAAGGAAGTTGGCCATGCCCTTTGAAAAGAACCATACCAGCATTTGCCTGAAGTGATTTAGGGAAATCATGGAAAACCTAAATCAGAATGGCCAGATGCAAGTTTGAACTGTCATCCTCGAATGTGAGTCCAGTGTGCTAACCACTGTGCCACCTTGCTCAATGATGTATGACAGAGTAATGTCCACATAAGCTGTGATGTGGAATAATCAGATAATACATGAGTGGTGGAAAGGCAAGAATTTACATTATATTTGAAGAACAACTTCAGGAAAAGATCATGCTAAACTGTATTAGCAAAAGGTGCTCAAAATGAATCATAACGAGAGTGATGTGCTGGGAAAAACCATAAAGTAATTATTTAAAAATGTTTATTCACTGGCACACTCACAAAACAGTTCTCACAAAAAAAAAAAAAAAAAAAAAAAAAAAATTAATAAATAAAAAAATGTTTCAGCTGACATCAATAATTTTCAGATTGTTATGAGATGTGATATACTTCAATGTTAGATGCCAGTAAACATATTGGCAACTAATGTTTGTGGTAACAAATCAGGGTTTTAATAATTTTCTCTCACTATAACAAAAGCTACATATTTTTCAAAACATAGTAATCTGATGGTGCTGATTATTGCTAGGAATGCAGTAACTAGTGAGGTACGTATGGAGTTTCTTAGCTATATACATAATTATTTAAATCAAATATTAGTGGAAAATGTATAAAAAACTTTCATTGGTAACGTTTGTACTGTGAAGCTGTAGATAAAACAATATCTGTAACATGATCAAGGATATACACTGCATTGTATTTCCCATGCAGACATCCATAGCTGCTTTATTTGGGGCATCATTTGCCTCAGTTCTCCCTAATAATGAATGTGTTGAATTACATTGCAATTTAAAGTAATCTGAGATACACCAAGTACCACTATGTTCTGTTGTGGAGGAATCTCATATGGCCTTGCTGTTTGTGATGAAATTGTGAAGGTATCTTCCAACTTGGATTTAGAAATGGTGTGGAGTGCTGTTACCCAAGGGGTGCCCAATACACTGTATGTCAGCAACACTATGAGGAGCTCTTGCTGAATGACAATGGCAGCCTGCCAACTCCAGCACAAAGGTCTGGAATAGGACTGATTTTAAACACACTTGAATGACATAAAAACCTTGTAAAATTCAAATACATGGGCTCTGTCTACTCCCCGTGATTCATGGTTACAACTTTAAAATGTTCAAAGCCTTAATATTATTTAAACATTGCCAACAAATTCATATATGATCTATAGTAGGCCCTTCAACTGACTGAATTTTTAACGTTTAAAATAAAAGATTCAGTATTTCATAATAATGTAAAATCAAAACGAAACATTTATTCTAAACAGGACTTAAGACTACTACTATTTGCCCACTTCTCTAACCCATAAATAGTGAATAGTAACTGGATTTGGAATGTGGCAAGGCCAGTTATGGAGACAATACTGAAACCATCCATGAATATTGACTACTGTACGGCACTTCTTGCCATGGACATTATTCCACTGATCACTGTTGTGAATGAAGGGACAGTAAAAATGAAGCCTTGAGGAACATGATTCTGTTGCTCAGGAAGGTCAAGAAGGATGTGACCATTGCATTTCATAGACAAACATACAGATGGAAGGACAGAATGAGTATGGAAAGTAATTCACAGGATTACAATTTATGGAGTCATCTTAAGAAGTTAAGCTTTAAAGTAAAACCATATTCTTTTTTTTAATATTTTGAAGAATACAGTTACTAAATTGCCTGTATAAGAAGGCTTGTTACATAGCTGCCTGCTGTAGGGTTAGCCTACATACAGTCAAATAAAATTCCCTGCATCCACAATGGAAGAGGATAAGAAACATCTGCATTTCTTAAACCCTGGGTGGTCTTTGGGTCACCAAACACTCTAATGTCTTACCTATGCAGCCAATACATGCAACAATGTGATAACTATTTGGGTATGAATGGTACTTATACTTCCTTGATTTTAGGAAGGGAATAATGATTTCATTTCTCCAAGAAGGTGGAAATTGGCCTATCTGCCAGATTTGATGAAAATTTGTGTGGAGGATTTCCTTTGACTGGTTAAAAAGTTATCACAACATGCTGTGCTGAGTATGATCACTAGGAGATGTAGTGTCTAGAGACTCAGATAGCGTGGATTCAGCTCCCACATGACAAAATGGCAATGGTTTCCCTTCCTATTGTTGGAAATGAAAATCCAACTGCCCCTCTCCTCAATCTCCACAGCAATGAAGGAACAGATCAGTTCCCCCTGGGATAATGGCTTCAGCACAGAATTCTGTCATTGCTCAGGAACTGTCTGCAGAGCTTTATGTAGGTTTATTTTTATACCTATAGCTGACACTAGTGACCTGCACTGTGTTGGCTATCCTCCTGATGGTTTTCCAGACTTTTTTTATATTCATCACTCCCTCCACTGAGTCCATCTTACTGTGGAGTTGTCTTACTTTCCTTTAACTGTCTGTCTTGCTTTTGCCCTTACAGCCCAAAATGCTGTGAGGTTCTATGTAGTTTATCTGCTCTTGAACTCTGAGATCACCATGTGACACAGCTTGATTGCAGAGTCTTAATTGTTATTCCACCAAGTGGCGGGTTACTTTCTGAACCTGCCTGAAGATTTGGTAGAGATAAGGCTTTCCTTGTGATCCACTTACCCGCTAATGTTGTATTGACATTAGAACAAAACTAGTAGGTTGGGAAGCAACCAATTTTCCCCACTGAGATGCATTTTGATGGCTTCCTGCTAGAGACTGCTTTGTCTTGGAAGTGAATCTAGATAAAAAAGTAACTGCTAAAGTAAAGATAGATTAGAGCCCACTTTCCACTGCGGGGAACATCTGCAAAGGATGGAGAGTGTAACAATAAGTCAAAAACTGGTAATGACCCCAGAGTAGTGTTCAAATGAATCAAATGTCAAGCACTGAGGATGCACAAGTCCTTAGTCTGAATAATACACTGATTCTTCCACTCAATCAGATAGAAGAGGAACATTAGGAATAACAGAACTGGAAAACCATCTGAGAAATCAAACAAAACTGAAAGAATTTGAAGTCTAAAAATAAAGTAACACAAGCAGATGGAATTTGGAAACTTAAGAGGTAAAAAAGGTAGAAGAGACAAACAGAAGATAAAATATATGAGAAAGGCAGATTAGAGGAAGAGAGAGAAATACGAGCAAATATGAAAGAAAAGAAAAAAATAAATAATGGAGTTCATGAACAAAAATAAAGACTAAAAACTGTGTGGACCATTTGTCAGTTATTTCTAGCCAATCATGCCAAGAAGTGTAAATTTTTTGTGAAAGAATAATCACATATTGGGGCATTTCACCACTCTGAATTAGAATGATAGTGTCATAGCATGCAGCTGAAATAGTCAGAAACCAAGTAGATGGAGAAGAATTAGAGCCCAGTTTTCTCCATTAAAAGTTATACATATGCTTATTCAGACTGACAGTGAAGCATTATTGGCAGACAGGTCTAACAGCAGCCAATGAGTCTGATAGTGAAATGCTACTGACACGTTATTGTGACACAAATTAGAAGATCACATTAAAACTTGGCAATTATCACATTATTTCCATGAAGCTAAGGTATTGTGGAACTGGGTTTGGGTGTATACCTCATTTTTGTTTTGTTTGGTTTGTACTTTTGTGTTGTACCTAAAAAGTTGTGAAAGGTAAACCAATTGTTATGAAATGTATTTTTTGAGAAATGGTGTTGGTATGGCAAAGAGAAAGAATACATGTGAGATTCTGGGGAAAGTGAACTGAAAGGAGACAATATTATGCAACAAATGGTTTAATTACATATACCTATAATAGTTACATATAATTAAATAAATACTACCGGTAGGTAACTACAAATGTAAAATTTATTGTCCCAGCATAATAACACTACATTCTACGTATCATATCTTTTATCAATGCAATGAAACAATCCAACACAAATACCATAGATAACTTACCTGGCGAAGAAACATATAATCTGGTTGATATTTAACAGGCATGAACATTATAAGGATCCTGTCAAAGAACTGCAGACCTTTCAGTGATGCAACTCCCATGTACAGAAACACACCAAAAAGCACTGGCATTGGAATACGCTGAAGAACAGGAGTAAGGACAACAGACAAACCTATCATCAGGAATATTAGTATGTGTGTGACACGCTGCTCCCTGAAAAATAAATAAATTAAAATTGCTTTAATGAGATTCACAAATCTTTCAGATTTAACCGTCTGCTTTGGTTTAATGAATATCTGAATAATTGGGGTGATTATATTTTTTGTGGAGCGATTAACTACAACTAATGATTTATACATTTCAATTACAATTTAATGTATATGCTGATCTTAAAAACCTATGGTGAATAATGGAATTTTGGTCCAGTTCTTCTATAAAGTACTTGGTATTTAAAAGGATAAAATAATAAAAAATTTGTTTAACCAACCTGACACCCAAAAACTGTGGTTTCTCTCCAGGAGCAGCACATTCTGATTCCAGTTTCAGAGAGTTAACATGATTTATGGAAAGCACAGTTGCTGCCACAAACCAGGGAAGGCCCATAAGAGAATTTATTGCTATCAAGATAGCCAGTACAAAAAGGTCTAGATGGTAGCCACAGCCTTTCTGTGAAGAGACATATTTTTATGGAAATTAGTTTAAAGAAATCTGTTGAACAACAAATTACAGCAGTGAAGTGAAAGTAACATTATTCTTTTGCTGACAGACTAATCAAACAACTCATAATAGAGTTAAGTGCTATTCCATTTCAGTGTCATATATGGCATTAGCATGCTGCATAATATGCAGCATTATTGCATCACTGAGCGACACTCAGTTGAGTGTGATAAAACATCTGTTTGTTTACATTTTCATCACATGCAGATACCAAATTATACTGAAGACATCAGTAAAAATGACACACACACACACACAGAGTCTAGATTCCTAATGCAATCTGAAGAACATTTCTATGTATTTAACAGTTTAAACTCATTAATCTTTAACATTTCTGGTGTGATATGGTGTTTAAGTTTGCATATAGTTTGATAGTCAGTAGTTAGTTATCCTGTATTTTAATGTGTACCTACAAACAACAGCCATTAGCGACTGGATGAATGTGTACACCATGGATGCACAGACCGTGTCCTGCAGGTCGCATACAGCCCACCATTGATCTGATGGTGGCCCTGTAGTAAACTGCCAGCTACTACACCTACTGCCCACAGCAAATGAGAGTCGGGTCACTACAGCCAGTATAGAAAGTGGTGACAGTCACACGGTGTGCCCACAGCTACCTGAGATGGCTGCCAGGATCAGTCCAGTCACTGACCACAGGTCCCTGGTTTTCAGTGCATACAGCACGACAGAACACCACACATGGGCCTCAGGTCTTCAATTTTCAGCATATTTGATGCATATACCAACATCTAATGTAATCTTGTTGCTACTCTGTGACCTAATAAACCTTATCTGTTCTATGGTCATGTATTTCCTTGTGTTCCTAGTTAGAATGCAAGTGGTGACAAGGATGGGATTTTTGTGCATTTGGATCCTGTGGTCTTTCTGCATTGGATCTTCCATGGAGGCTCTACTCCAGTCACTCCTGCAACAACAGCAGGTGAATACAGCCATGTTGGAAGAGTTATTGGCTGCACTGCCCCAGGCTCCACTGCTGCTTGTTCACCCACTGGCATGTCCCTGGGCTCTCCCCCCACCCCCTATGATGAATCTGCTAAAGACAGGGGCACTTACAATGAGTGGCTTCACCAACATTTCACAACGGTGTTCCAGATGGTCAACAAGCAGGTCTATATGACTCTTTTCTTGTCATGGATACCCCCTGGGCAGCTGTCCGACTATGGTGCTGGTTTCATTGACATTTGTTCCTGGCATGCCAATTTGGGCCAAGGGTTTTGGATAACACCCTCCCTGGATTCCAACTGTCATCTGTACCTGGTGTGATCACTGAATCTTCATGGTTTGCACTGATGATAGACTTGTGCCACACCACCAGAACCAACTGCATTGCAGGATGGTCACCGTGCCCCTCCTTGGGCCATGGGCTCAACACCTCTTTCTTTGTCAGCCCTGACCACTCTTGGGATTGCGCAGGCCTTGTCATGACCACCTACCGCAGTTGTTGGGGTTTTGTCAGCACCAATGGTGGGTCTGCTTCCTGTGACCAGAGATGGTGCCTCCCACTAAGCTAAGCTAAGTCTCCATTGCCATAGTCTCTCCTCACCAGTCTGCCATCACTGCTGCCTGTACTGTACTGACCCCCCCCCCCCCCCCCCCCTCCTGCCTCATCATCCTGACATCCGAATGGCCCCAGCACTCCTATTGCAGGTCGTGTTCACCATTGCCCCTTGGTCCCCGGGCAGTGGGGGGTCCTCTCATCCTAATCACCTTTGTCCATACGCACCTGTCAGTATGGAACTTCTTGTAACTTTCTCTGTATGACTATCCTTTCAGACATGGTTGTGGGACTTGGCTGTTCAGTAAAGAAAGTCAAATCAAACACCTTTCAGCTGTCTAAATTTCCAAACTTTTATTTTATTCGGCTACCAGTTTTGGCAATGTATTATGCCATCACGTACAAATCTACAGATAACAGTCTTTGAATGCTGGCCCCTATTCTGACTGGAACTGAGGTTGGAATCCTCCTATACATCGGTCAGGGGTCATGAAGATGGCATAAATATCACCAAAATTGGCAACCCTATAAAATAACAGTTTAAAAATTTAGACACTGAAAGGTGTTCGCTTTGACAATCTTGTACCTTTGGTTGCCACTCCCAATGCTACCATAGACACCTCTGCAGTCACAGCATCGTAGATAGTGACACCTGATCTCCTCACGAGGAAGGAGGAGTGTAGTAATCTTCTGGTTACTACACACTTACTGCCCACAGTGGATATTAGCCAGGCCATTACGCCAGGTGTAGTATGTGCCAACATTCGAACAGTTTGGTCACAGCTCACCGAGGTAGCCACCTGGGGCAGCCCAGTCACCAACCACAGCACGTCCCGAGCAACACCAGATGGAGACAGCATCTTTACAAGGCCATACTTGGATATCTGGGCCCTCAGCTGCCAATGTATTCAATACATGTAACTATATCAAGTATGCTGTTCTTGTCACTCCATGACTTAATAAACTATATCTGTTTTAGGGCTGTATATTTCCTTGGTAGAACAGGCCTGCCACTACTGTTTCTTTTTCTTTTCTTTTTTTTCGCTCACATTTCAAATATTCCCTCTCAACATGTGGAGAGTGGGCCCTTGTAGAACTTAGTTCTTTCGAGCCCAGTCTAGCTGGCATTGGGGCAGGGGCATGCTGATTCAGAATAACAACTTGTCTCACAGCATGGTAATTTTGAACTTGCAATCCTTACAAAATCACGGTAAGGGGTTTGCGGCCCACAGTACTAGCAAATCTATACATTCCCAATGTACACTGACTTTAGAAGCCTGATTTATAATGTTCAGAGTTTCAACAGTGTCTTTAGACCTCTGTTGGATTACATGGAAAAGATAATTAACAAGAAAAGACACCTGTGACATTAAAAGTTGATATTTGAAAAAAATCTAAATCCTACTATAGAACAGTGGACCAAATCTTTTCGTTGTGTGAGCCACAGTCATATAGAATTTCTTGAAGGAAATTTCCACCATTTGATTGTTAATTGTCCATTTATATTAAACAATTATGATTTTGGTTATGTAGCCATTCTCAAGTGCATGTTGAAATGTTAAAATATGTCTGATCTGTCTGTGACATGTCATCATCAAAAAAACACATTTCTGGTCTTACAGACCACTTGTCATATTACAGGATACAAGTACATATTGAAGGGACATAATATGGCTGGCATTGTGCATCCATGAATGCAGATCACAGGAATGTATTAGCTGTTAAATATGCCATACTTTATGTTAATAGTTTCTCATTATGCACAATGTCAGTCATGTTATGTATCTTCAATATGTACTCAAGTTCTGTAATAAGACAAATGGTCAATAAGATCAGAAATATGATTTTTTGACAATTAAATGTCAGACAGATCAGACAAATTTTAACATTTCAACATGCACTTGAGAAAGGCTATAAAGCCAAAATTATGACTGTTTAAAATAAATGAACAATTAATAGTTAAACGGTGGAAATTTCTTTAAAAAACAAAAAAGTGGCCCAAAAATGTTATGAATGCCATTTTCAAGTGTTCCATGAGTGAGACTAACTCTAGACCAGAGCTATTTGAATCTGGTCACAAGAAATATCATCCATTGTTTTATAACTGCCTCACGAGTTGGTCAAACATTACTTTTGGGATAATGATGATAATATTTGGTGGTATTGCACAAAAAGTCCAAGAAGAGCAGATGAGAAGAACAAGGGCAGGGTGTACACGTGGACAAGGGAAAAAAATTCGCGGATTTCTCGGTTAAAAATACACTTTCTCATGGGTGAAAACATACTTTTTCCCTGTTAACTGACAGTATATTTTCTCTCGGAACTGTATAACTTATCAGTCCTTTGAATGATTACGGTTTTATACACTGGCGTAGAATTTCCCGGCACTTTAGAAAATGAAACACTGGGAAAAAAACACGTTTTGGAAAAATCTTTGATTACGAAAGTATAAATTTGAATTCCACCAAACACTGCACGTTACTTTGCGAAGTATTGAAATTGAGATTGCGATACACTTTTGTAAGCCAGTCATAGCTCATGTCACGTGATCTCACCAGCCGATGAAAGCTGGTATTCAGAGCTTAGGACACATGATGTAGTCAACCAATAGAAACATCACTGTTAAGTAGTGCGAACACAACACAGAAACAGAAAAAGTTAAGCGTTTAAATTAATATACATAGTGTCGCTACACGAAACACAAAGCTTTCAAATATAATATTGGTCTATAATATTAATACACTGCAAGAGAAGCTAAGTTTTCACATACAATGTCGGTCTTTTATGCGCGTATTACAATTTAAGATATATTACACAAATGTGCCAGTAAAATTTTTAATAACAACATAAATGTCTGATCTTCTGGGCTCAAACTTCATCTAAATGGCTCATCATCAACGAGTTGATTTTTAAATAGAGTCAAGCGCTCTGTGATTTAAGAAATTCATCATACATTCTCGCACCATTCGGAATATTTTCCCACGAAATAGGTTCATTTCTGCAGTTGCTAGAGAGCGCCAGATGACAGGCGTCACCGTGCTTGCGCAGCTATGAGGTCGTAGGAAGCCCGTATGTTTTTACGTGTAAAGATTAAAATATCTTACATTATGTCATGAAAGAAACAAGACATCAGAGGATACTCCAAGAGCATTGGAATTTTGTGACCCATAATAAAATCTGCACATTTAAAGTGCAATTCGTACGTGCAGGTTCCCAGTGAAGTAGGCCACGACCTGATATTAAGCTTTTCAATGTGGTTTTCGGGATGTAAATTTTCTTGGAGTACCATTACTGTGTTATCTCATGTTTGGTTTTTTATTATGGCATAATGCCATACATGCTAGAAGTTGAAAACGTACACTTGAAATGCAGCACCAGTGTGTGGAATTAAACACTTCGATTGAAATATTCTGTCTGCCTCAGCGGAAAAGATCAATAAAAGAAAATTTCTTTAGCAGACTGACAAAAATAACTTCATTGTTCTGCATGGTAATTAATGCTTGACTGTCAGAAAGATGGAAATAAAATAAAATCTGCAACTAATAACACATTTTAGCCTTCCGTAATTATGTGAATGTATTTTAATTCACTTGATAGCTCCTGGCCAAATAAATCTGTTTTGTTTTCATTTGACGTGAGAGCAGTAAATAAAGAGGAAACAGCAAAATCACTAAATGTAAACACGGGTCAAGTGGTGACTATCCAATTCCCCACTATAACTCAGACCGCTCTGCGCATCAGCTCCGGATCTACAGTATTTCCGAATCGGGGCAATACACCATCACTCCCTCGAGTGTTTGAGAAAGGACGTCAAAAATTAAAAGAAACTCGAATTTTCAAAAATATTTTCATTTTGTAGTGCACATCTTTCTGAAGAGTCTGATGCATAAAACATACGTGTTTGTGAGAATGTAAGACATGTTATTTGGTCATAAGTGTGCCAAAGTGCAGTACCATGCCTCCTCACACAGAATTTTTCTATCGCATGTCACTGTATTTCATTCCGTGGAACTGAAACATGTATATTTTGTAATGGATGCCTTCAAACCATATTCAGGACAGTGGAAATCAAAATGTCCTGTGGTGCCTCTCCTCCTTACAGTCGGCCGGTTCGACTTCCTGTCACTCTTTTTTTCTTTTTTTTTTTTAAAAAAAGGAAGAACTCTTCAGAAAATTTGCACTCTTTATTCCCTATCAGCTAACAACTTCTTGCTTTGTGTGGCATAAAATTAAATATAGGATACATAAACCCAGTAAAGGCATGAGACAAGCAAGAAAATACACATTTCTTCAAACCTTAACTTCTAGAATTTTTTTCTCTCTAATCTTGCTACAGCTTTACACGGCATGCTCTCCTTTCTGCGAAAGTATCTATTACCTCATCAAATTTCGTCACACATTTTGCTACATGAAAAATTGAAATGTTATTTAATACTGAAAAAGCTGTTAACACAAATAATATCCACGACTGGTGTGGCTTCTTGATCTGATTACATCTATTTTGTCACTGTCTGATAGATAAAACAAAATAGGCCTTTCTAATACTGCAGCAATTTTGTAACACACACCAAATAAACGCACAAATGGCCATTTTTATAACACGATGGAATATAATACACGAAGTACCAATATCGAATGCCTATTAGGCCTACTACAAGCAAAATGCTTTACGTTAGGAAATAGTTTCACACTTCATTCATACGCTCCAGTTCCTCAAGCATGAGATCCAAAAGTAGTAGTATGAAATTTTTATAAAAATTTGGAATCGTCATATTGTTTCGTAATTTGTGTGATGTCCCCGTTTCTTCTCCTTCCTCCTCCTAACAAACAGTCTTGTTATCGCTAATTCTGTAACAATACCTGCCAATGTCAAAGGTTATTCGCAGGTTAATGTCACTAATTCTCCCAGAATCACCGGTTTAGTTATCCTGCTATTATTCTCTGGTTAGACGTTGTTACATGTTCGTACAACGGGTTTTCCGCGCTTCATCCAGAATGGAACTTACAGCGGCTGCTAGCTGGGGACTGTACAACTGGCCCTTACTAGTATAGCGATATGGCCAAAAATTTTCTGTCAAAATTTCATTTTCTTGGTTACACCGAGAAGGTAGTACGTAATCTTTCTTAGCTGTTATACATTTATTTTCACTCCTGTAGTCTGAATCTATGGATTTCGCTAGTAATTATAACAATGCTCATCATTTGCAAACCCAATCAACCACACAATAAGACAGCGGTTGGCTTGGCATTCATCCGTTCGGCCTTAACTCTGCTCAGCTTGTATAGCCTCCTTTTTCTGTAGGAAAGTTTGTTTCTACATGCGACAAGGATTAAAGTCATATGAATAATCGATAGACTAACGTGCACTGGATGCTAGATGCCAGTTGCTTTGTGAAATAAGGTTTTCTCCCCTCAAGAATATGAATTTGCCCCCTCCCCTCCTAGATGTGGGCCTGCTGCGCATGCATCAATCTGGCAGCGTGGGCGCTCCAGTAAAAATTTTCCCGGTAGCATCTAGCTGCTTGCTGCGACTGCTCACAAAGCCAACAGCTACATTTCTGTAGCCAGAAGCAGGAGAAGGTACTACTAAACTGCGCATGCGCATGATCCCGCTTGTAACTGCTAAAACGAATCTAATGTAAACAGTTGTGACGTCACGCTCATCGGAGGCAATTTGTTGTTACGAAACATTGCATAGTCTTCTTAAAGCCTTTGACATCTTTTGCTGTTGGCAGACGCTTGTATGAGCACTGTGTTTTGTTGCTGTATATGGCGCATTTCCTTTGCAATTTAAGTTTTGTTTTCGTTTTTTTTTTCTTGATCATGTTTTACTGCTGCAATATTATTCTGCAATAGCTGGATACAGTAATATCCTTTGTTAGAGTATCGGTTCTTACCAGCCAAAAAAACAAAAATTTAACTGAAAACATAAACAATGAAAAATTACCGGAATTCTAAAAAATTCCCGGTTTTTTCCTGGTTTTCTCCCGGATGAAAAAATTCCCAGGTTTCTCCCGGATCTTCCGGGTCATATACACCCTGAAGGAAGACACAAGGAAAGGAAAGGAAAGGAAAGAAAGAAAGAAAGGAGAGGTGTACGAGTGTTAGTGGAGACAAGCAAACTTAAGTGAGCAGGCCAGCTTTAAGTATGTAGTAATGAGGAGTAGAAAGCTTGTAGGGGGAGAGGGATGAGGGAGATGGCATGGCAACAGGAGATTGGTTGCAGGACACCTGAGAATAATGGCAATTTAATTTGCTGTCAAGGTGGCCCCATACCAAGTAAATACCGTCAAGTGTAGGGAAGCAGATGCAGGAATTCTTGCATTGCCTCTTTCGATAAGATCCTGTTAGTGATGGTTTGCCATTGTCATCCTCCAACCTCTTATGAAGTATCAAGTGTGTATCTGTGTCATGCAGATGAGTGTGACAAGTGTTTTTATAGTGTCATGTTGTGATTGTGTTGTTATGGATGAAAGGGAGGGAGACATTGAAATCCAGTGCCAAAACATAGCCTATTCCCCTCGAACAGCACCAAGGGACTGCCAAGCTTAACATCCCCATCCATTGCGTGGATTGCCATCCACAGCGTCATATGGCCTCACTTCACAAGACATTATGGAGATGTTTGGAATTTAATCCAGTACATTGATGCAGTCAGGAACTTAATACCACCACCTCTCTTTCCCCTGCTGTCCAAACAATTGCAGTGAAAATTTTCCACCCCAGAGCTTGAACCACCTTACTCTCAAGTTGGGCACCACCAAAAAGGTATGTGTTAGCAATCTTGGCTACAGAGACAAGTTTAATTTGATTTATAGGTATGTAAACATAGTTGTATAAAAGGTCACACTCTCAGCAGTCTCCTCCCAGTTTGTTCTGTTCCATCCCAGACCCT
This sequence comes from Schistocerca serialis cubense, assembly GCF_023864345.2. NCBI lineage: Eukaryota > Metazoa > Arthropoda > Insecta > Orthoptera > Acrididae > Schistocerca > Schistocerca serialis. Next base: position 376,163,405 of record NC_064639.1, read on the forward strand.
GCTCTTGTGTTACTGGTGCAACATGTTATTACTGAAGTGTGAGCAAGAGAACACAATGAGTTGTAATGTGGTATAAAAATATATACTCCACAAATCAAATGGTCCATCTTCTGGAGTAAAAAGCCATAGATCAGAGAACAATAAGCTAATGGAAACTGGTGTCCTACATCATACTGTCTCTGTGACTGGAAGGTGTTTGTTATACTTTCCACAGCATATTTTCCTCCACTTCTTGCTACTTTTAATCCAATGGTTTACGACCTTCTGGCTCAACAGCAAGGAAACAACATGCAGGATTGTCTGAATTGTTTTCTGTGATGGATATATTCAAGAACTGATTATATAAGAAAATTGTTCTCTTTCTCACGTCTCATCTGCCACAGTGCCTTGAATATCGCCTGCATTTATATCACATGCATTTCCAGGGTGTAGACTGTGAATTCATTTAGTAGGTCAAACAAAACTATGAGTGCTGTCTTTTAAAATTGTTATCATATTATAGCGGTTATCTTTCTTGAGATTTTTTTCCTGATAGCAGGTTCAATCTGTTCTGAGAAAAGGCTGCCAGCTCTGAAAAAAATTAGTTGTGATGTTTTTCCATCACTACTATGTAAAAATAGTCAAGTTTTTTCACTAATATATAATAAATTTTGGAAAAATTTGTGCTAAATGTTCCTCACTGGAGTTAATTAACAAGTTTTAACACTTCCACGATAATTTTCTCCAATTAGGAAAAAAAGTTAACAATAATCAATTAAAAAAAAAAAAAAAAAGAACAGCTTCTATGTGGCATCATGGAGCTTTTCCTCTCAACATCTGTGGCCCGTGTGGCATGCGCAACAGCAGCCAATCTATATTACACATTGGGTGAAGCCTGTCAGCTGGGATGTTCACTCACACCACAGGAAAAAAAGAACCAAATACATGTGAAAGAAAGAATTAAATGTTAAATAAAAGTCCATCAAAACAAACTGTAATCAAATTAGACATTACTTCTGATTGCAGCAGCGACACAAGTATAAATGCTAGTGTCAGCACTTTGGTGACACTAAAATATCTACAATAACTCTGGGGCTCTTAGGAAGCAAAGATGGTGATTTGCTTCAACTTAGGCATAAAAGATTTACACTTGTCACATACAGCTAATTGAATGAATCCCAATGGGCTTCTTCCTACAAATGACTAACAAAAAGTTACTTGAAGGGTAGGTGAACAACAGTACTGTGTAATATTGATTACAGCAAAAAGTATGCCTTATATGCTTATTGCACCATGAGGAGTTGCCACCTGATGTAAAATAGCAGTGTCACAGCCTCAACGCAAAGGTGGAAATGAGGCTAATCCTGAATACCCCTGTGGCCAGCGTCATTCCTTCATGGTCAGCCACATGAAGATCTTCAAATAGTATAACAGAGTTGACCCATATAGTGTATCACGGGCGCCGACTTATAAAAAATATTGGGGAGGGGGGGGGGGGGGGGAGGACATAATTGGGGTCTTGCCATGGGAAATTTTGTAAATTTTAGATGAAAAATAGTGAGTTTTAAAGCTCTTTAAGCATTTTAGAGTCATATGATCAACATTAGAACTCCGAAAACTGGACTCTAGATAACTTGACACTGTTAAAAAAAGACAGTGCGTACAGAATAGATTCCCAGATATAGGAGTGGCTTGAAGACTTCTTAAAGAATAGAACCTAGTATTTTGTCCTTGATGGCAGGTGTTAATCAGAGTCAAGAGTATCATAAGGAGTGGCCCAGGGAAGTGTAGTAGGACTGCTGTTGTTTTCTATATACATAAATGATCTGCCGAACACAATGAGCAACAATCTGCAACTGTTCCCTTATGATTCTGTAGTATACAACAAAGTGTCATTATTGAGAGGCAATAGGACTATTCAGGATGACTTAGATAGAGTTTCTATTTAGCGTGATGAATGTCAGCTTGCTCTAAATGTACAAAAATGTAAGTTGATGCAGATGAGCAGGACAAATAAACTTGTATCATCCAAATGCTGTGTTACTGGTGTGCTGGTTGACGTAGTCATATCAATTAAATATCAACATGTACTGTTGCAGAGTGATATGAGATAGAATGAACATGCAAAATCAGTAGTAGGGAAAGCAAACTGCCAACTGCAGTTTGTTGGGCAACTTCTAGGGAAGCATAGTTCATCTACAAAGGAGACCTTGGGTAGAACACTAGTGCAACCCATTCTCAAGTACTGCTTGAGTGTTTGGGATCTCTATCACTTTAAATTAAAGGAAGGTATCAAAGCAGTTCAGAGGCTTGCTTCTAGATTTGTTACCAGTGGATCTGATCAATATACGAGTATTACAGAGCTGCTTTATGAACTCAAATGAGAATCCCAGAAGGGAAGACATTGTTATTTCTTGAAACACTATTGAGAAAATTTAGAGAACCAACATTTTCAGCTGATTGCAAAAGAATTCTACTGTCACCATATGGAGTCTTATAGACAACAAGGCTGACACATGTTTTCGCTTTGAAAAAAGAAACAAAACATAAACATAAACAAGCACGGTATTTTCGTAAAAAGCTAATTTAATTTACAGTAATAATCATGCTTATAGACTATTACAGAGCAGTGAATATATAGCCCTGAAAAGACTGAAATTATATTTAAATAGATCCTAAACTATCACTAAAAGAATAAAACTTAAAATATTGATGTTGCACAGTAATAACACTGTGTTTAATAAGTGAAATAAACTATTATTAAATGAATAAAACATAAAATATTGATGTCGCACAGTAATAGCACTTTGTTTAATAAGTGAAATAGCTAATTTAAGCTTATTTTGAATAAGGTTCAGGATTCATTAAATAAAACAATATCTCAAAGTTAATGCTTTAATACAGTTAATAAAGTTAATACAGTATGCCTAATACTTTCAGTCAAAAAGTATGTAAATAGCGGGTTTTAATTGGGCCCTAAAACCTAAAAGTAATTGAGTATTTGAAAATAACTAATACAATACCATAGTAATACAATACTAAAGTAGTACTAATATTTTGAAACTGAAAATTTAACATTGTGTATGTATTTAATTCTCTATTTTATAAAGATATTTAATATTGCTCTAAATGCCATATTTAGGGCTAGAGTGTCTTTAGAAATGTGCAGATGTCGACTGTCTGACTGGATTACTGAATATGAAGTTCTTGATGACTCACCAGATATCCAACTCATCCACAACATCTCGGTGGGCATGAAGAACAGCCAAGTTGTTCAGTCGCTTCTGTCCCATTGTTGATCGGAGATGAGATATGACTTCGAACGTCTAAGGGCACTAAATGACCATTCCACTGTTGCTGTTGTGACTGGAACTGGTTGGAGAAGCTTACTGCACTTCACTACTTCACATACGATTTCTCCAACTGTCCAACTGCAGGCTGTTGTGTAATGTACTTTCTTACATCATGCAAGTTTTTCAAGATGAGTTGTTTTTTATTAGCAATATTGGCTAACGTATTCAAGTGTAAGCACAGTCTAGGTCATTTTTGAAAAACTCAGTTGATTTTTCCAATTTTTTTTTCACCTCTGTTTACTAAACGCAAGCACTCTTGTTCAACTGCAATGACCTGTGTGAGTCCAGATGAAGCAAACCGCTCAGTAATGCAAGATTGCACCATTTCACAAACTTCAATGTAAACAGCTTTGTAGCATTCCTTTGGGGTTTTGAAAGTGTGTGGTGAGCTAGCTTCATTGTTTTCATACTTCTTTGATATACTTCGATCCCAAGAAGTGACGGATCATCAACTTGTGAAGGTTTTTCTTTTCAACACAATTCCCAAAAGTGTTCAAAACTATCACGCCTTCCATTCAATATACAAATCAAGCCCTCATATATTTTTTTTCCAGATCAGGAACACTTAGATGAGGGCATTGAATTTTTTCATTGACATCCTCTACTGGGTTAATTGCATGGCAATAAAGATGTAGAAAGAAATAAGTCTTGAATTGTAATATTGACTCAAGGTAGCCTGCACATTTGCAATCTGCCTCTGTTTTGTTCTCTGCAGAAAATGTTTCAAAAAACTCTAAAAGTTCTTCAAAGTTGTTCAATAATCTCAAGATACTAAAAGCTCGCATAGTCCATCGAGTCGGGCTAAAGGGTTGTAGACCAGCTTGGTTGTTGGTGCTCTCACAGCATATGCTTCTGAAAAGTCCCATCCTTTTGCTGGATCCCCTTACGGTGTTTATTAAGTCCTTGGCTAAAGCCATAATTTCCCCTCATAGACGTAAGATGGCAGAGACTGTCTACAACTGCCACGTCTAAACAGCGAGCAGTGCAGTGCACATAATGTGCTTTCAGTTGTACATCCGAAACTAACGTTTTTAGTCCTTTCAAGTTACCTCTCATATTCGTGGCACCATCATAGCACTGTCCTCTTAAGTTATCCATAGACAAATCAAGATGAGCAAAAACATCTTTAAAAAAACTAAACAGAGTTTGTGATTCAGTGTTGGGGGTCTCGTGTAAGCCGATAAAGTCTTTGTTGATGATTAAGGAATCATCGACAGTACGAATACAAAATGACATTTGTTCATGAATCAAAGAATCACTTGTTTCGTTAACCATAATAGAAAAATGTTCAGTCTTCTTGACTGAAGCCAATACCTTTCTGAACTCATACTTTCCTACTAGATCAACGACCTCATTTCGAATATCGTGAGACATCCACTTATACCCCAAATGCCCTAACAAATCTTTAAACTCAGGTGTGTAATTCTTCTAGAGTTCCAACAATTGAAAAAAAATTTGAGTTTACATCTTCATGCCCTCTAATTGCTAGTCCTTGTCAGCACAGAAATTGCACGGTAATAAAAATTGTCTCAAGAGCTAAATGCCCTTCCTTCATATCACTATCTAACTGTTCATTCAATTTGGAGGCCAAACTTTGGTTAGTGACTGAATTTAGATTCAGAACACCGTCTTTATGCGTAAATGTACTTTCATGTAGACAGAATTTTTCCAAACCCAACTAAAATGCTGTAGGCACACCAGAGGCAGTCTGCTGTAAGCTATTTCACCTCTACAAGCATCTATCCCACTGGCATGTTGCCCACCTTAGTAGTTAGCACTTTCTCTCTCTCTCTCTCTCTCTCTCTCTCTCTCTCTCTCTCTCTCTCTCTCTCTCTCTCTCTTTAAATTGAAGTTCACATTGTTCTGATGATCTGAGCAGTCAAACCAAAGTTCCACTGCCAAACAGCATTGTTGTCACTAAAGCAAGGTCAGAGCTTATGGTTACACAGCACTGGAGGAACTCACCAATTTCCAGTCCAGGAAACCTGGTTTCCACACCTACATCTACATACATACTCCATAAGCCACCATATGGCACACCACTACTAGCCACTCCCTTTCCTGTTCCATTTCCAAATGGAGCACAGGAAAAACTACTGTCTATAAGACTCCATATGAGCCCTAATTTCTCCTATTTTCTCTTCGTGATCCTTACGGAAGTTGTAAGTTGGTGACAGTAGAATTCTTTTGCAATCAGCTGAAAATGTTGGTTCTCTAAATTTTCTCAATAGTGTTTCAAGAAATAATAATGTCTTCCCTTCTGGGATTCTCATTTGAGTTCATAAAGCAGCTCTGTAATACTCGTATATTGATCAGATCCACTGGTAACAAATCTAGAAGCAAGCCTCTGAACTGCTTTGATACCTTCCTTTAATTTAAAGTGATAGAGATCCCAAACACTCAAGCAGTACTTGAGAATGGGTTGCACTAGTGTTCTACCCAAGATCTCCTTTGTAGGTGAACTATGCTTTCCTAGAAGTCGCCCAACAAACTGCAGTTGGCAGTTTGCTTTCCCTACTACTGATTTTGCATGTTCATTCTATCTCATATCACTCTGCAACAGTACACGTTGATATTTAATTGATATGACTATGTCAAACAGCACACCAGTAACACAGCATTTGGATGATACAAGTTTATTTGTCCTGCTCATCTGCATCAACTTACATTTTTGTACATTTAGAGCAAGCTGACATTCATCACGCTAAATAGAAACTCTATCTAAGTCATCCTGAATAGTCCTATTGCCTCTCAATAATGACACTTTGTTGTATACTACAGAATCATAAGGGAACAGTTGCAGATTGCTGCTCATTGTGTTCGGCAGATCATTATGTATATAGAAAACAACAGCAGTCCTACTACACTTCCCTGGGCCACTCCTGATGATACTCTTGACTCTGATTAACACCTGCCATCAAGGACAAAATACTAGGTTCTATTCTTTAAGAAGTCTTCAAGCCACTCCTATATCTGGGAATCTATTCTGTACGCACTGTCTTTTGTTAACAGTTTGCATTTGCCTCTTGCCCTTCATCTATGTTTTGCTGGATATTGATCTTGCTGAGTTTCTTACATGTGATGTTTTCTAAAGTCAGGTTGTTCTGTAGACAGAAGATTTTATGCCTCGAGAAAATGTATTATATTTGAATTTCATATTTGCTCAAGAATTCTGCAGCAAATCAATATTAAGTATATTGGTCAATAATTTTGTGGATCCATTATTTTATCTCTCTTGTATGCAGGAATCACCTGTGCTTTCTCCCAGTTCCTTGAATCTTTGTACTGACCAAGAGATTTATGATAAATGCTAAGTAAGGAGGCCAATGCCAGGGAGATTCCATCCAGACATGGTAACTTATCAGTGCCAGGAATGCCTGTTCCAATGTTCTCCATAAGGGAGTCTGGGCAACTGTCAAATTATGCTGTGTGAATTACTTTTAAATGCAAAACTTGAAATTTCCAGCTTTCCTTTTGCTGTCTTCTCAGTGACCTAGCACAGACTATTCTACACTGTGACAATCTGTTACATTTTCCATATTGATAAATATTAATTTTTAAGAATACCTAATACCCCTGTAAAATGTTGGTGCTGTTGCTTTGTTATTTACTGAAGAGCATTGTCATTCTTAGACCAAACAATCACTGAGCTATCTGGAGATAATCACAAGCCTAAGAGCTTGCAGTTATATTGGAAAGACAGCTGAAATACAAACTAGAAGTTACAGATATAATAAAGCTGTTACTTTTGGTACAAAATAATGCAAGTAGGTGGAGCTGCAGCCATTTGAAACAAAAATGGTAAGTGGTACAAAGATACCCCGACAGGTAAAAAGCTACCCTAATTGACTGTAATACACTAACCTTTAATTTGTTTTCTTTGCGGTTGACGATAACAGCTGTGATTTGCTGATCCATAAATATGAGAATTGTACCCAGGAGAGCTGGCAAAACTGCTGCAATTGCTGTCCATGGAGGATTATTATTAAATGGATAAATGAGCCACCCACGGTCAGGTAATGTTGGCTTGAATTCTCTGGGCACCTAAAAAAAAATATGAATATAGTTAAAAGTGGAGCTAGACAACACAAACAGGATATGTAACTGACAGATGTTGTTTGTCACTGTAAGTTCAATACAATGTTTAAGTGTTGGTTGAAACAAATAAAGAAAATTAAAAATTTGAAAAATGAAATCTGCATAAATAATTTTTTTCCAATCTGTATCTGATAGCATAAACTTTAATATAGTTCACTCACACATCTGTCTGAATGTACATGCTGTTAAAAGCCAGTAAAGTTTGGTGGTGGGGTGGGGGGTGGGGGTTGCAGTTGTGGTGCTACAGCAATATTTGAGAGATCTGAGCCTCTGGATCACCATAATGCTGAAGAACGGTAGGGCCTCTATTATTGAGGAAACTAGATATTACCTGTATTGAATAGTATGAGTTATTAACTTATAGATGATGTTGTAATTATATGTACATATGTGAGTTAGCATTACTGTCTATTGTGTAAAAATTTCTTTCTTTCTTTCTTTTTCTTTTCTCCTCTCTCCACACTCAGAGTTCAATTTATATCAAGTCCGACCCCAGTAGCTGAATGGTCATCACGACAGAATGTCAATCCTAAGGGCCCAGCTTCGAATCCCGGCTGGGTCGGAGATTTTCTCCACTCAGAGACTGGGTGTTGTGTTGTCTTAATCATCATCATTTCATCCCCATCGATGTGCAAGTCGTTGAAGTGGTATTAAATCGAAAGACTTGCACCCAGCGAATGGTCTACCGGACTGGAGGCCCTAGTCACATGACATTTATTTATTTAATTTATATCAACACTGTGGTCATCTCAGAAATAGTAATGGACCAGTTTTGGAAAGTTTTCTAGTTCAATTAATGACACCAATAGTAAACAAAGATGGTTTAAGGGAGTTATGAAGACCATTATCAAGATTATGAGGCCAGGACTTGAACTTGTCTTCATCAGCATACAAGTCCAACATCTGAACCCCTGCATTACCTCTTACAGTCTGTAAACGCTATTACATGTTGAGACTTTTTGTCAACTTTAGAAGCAAAAGAAAACATCACACAAGAAAACCAATTCCTAGAAATGGTAAGAGGAATATGGTTCTGCAGAAACAATTGAGCAATTTCACCAAAACTTAAAAAAAATCTCTTTTAGGAATAATGGAAGAAAATATCGAGAAGGTTCACAGAATATCTTGGATAAGATTCTGCAAGCAAACTCATGGAGAAAATCATAGAGTAATATCAAAAAGAAAGATGACAAGGATGAATTTGTTGAAAGGAGAGAATGTCAGTTCATGGGCTGATGAGTGTCCATCTTTTGCCCTAGTGTGAAGAGTCCCAGCAGAGAAAATTCTTTTGGTTGCAAATACTAACACAATTTTGGAAGTAGAGTAAAGTTGAGGGTAATGGGACATGGAGGTCAACTGAACCACTCAATGAAACATAAAAAACCAGTTAATGACAATGGTTCAGTTAATTCCAAAGCATGACTTGGTTAAACTGCTGTTGGGATTAAGTAGATCACTTGCAACTGAGTTACATTTTGATGTATTTTTTTTACCATTTAAATTTGGCTCTATATTATTTTTGAGACATTCATTACTCATCACTCAATACAATGACCTATTCATGAAAAAGATAAAGATTTTTCCACAATCATCTCGTAGATGTCTCTTAAAGGAGTTGGGCATTTTGATCACTGCTTCACAGTATATTTATGAAGTCTGTTGCTAATAACCCACTTCAGTTCAAAAGAAACTATGATGTGCATAATTACAATACCAAACAAAAAAATTATGTTCATTAATCCACATTAAGGTTGTCTTTAACACAAAAAGGGGTGCACAATGCTGCAACAAAAATTTTTAATCACTTATACAGTGGTATAAAATGTCTGACAAACAACAAGAACAATCTGAAAACAATTGAAAAAGTTTCTCCTTGACACCCATTCCACAGTAATGTGTAACGGATGATGGATAGGAATTACTAACTGACATCTGTACATATAATTTTTAAAGCCTGTAACTGTTATTCATGTAGCCAGATTTACGTATCAATTGGTGATATGATGTGTTGATACTGCCATTGGTACTCAAATGCCATCATTCTATGCCAACTTACTTATGGGTAATCTGGAAGAATCCTTCCTATGTAGTCAACACCTAAAATCTTGTGTCTGGTTCAGACTGACTGGTGACATGGCACCATGGCCAGGACAACCTTTGCTCTTTCCTCCTAACTTCAACATCCATTCCCAAATCCACTTCACCCGGTTCTTCTCAACTCAACAAGCCACCTTCCTAGATGTTGATCTCAACCTTTCAGATGGCTCCATAAATATGTACGAGGGCAGTTCAATAAGTAATGCAACACATTTTTTTTTCTGAAACAGGGGTTGTTTTATTCAGCATTGAAATACACCAGGTATTCCCCAATCTTTTAGCTACACAACACTATTTTTCAACATAATCTCCATTCAATGCTACGGCCTTACGCCACCTTGAAATGAGGGCCTGTATGCCTGCACGGTACCATTCCACTGGTCGATGTCGGAGCCAACGTCGTACTGCATCAATAACTTCTTCATCATCCGCGTAGTGCCTCCCACGGATTGCGTCCTTCATTGGGCCAAACATATGGAAATCCGACGGTGCGAGATCGGGGCTGTAGGGTGCATGAGGAAGAACAGTCCACTGAAGTTTTGTGAGCTCCTCTTGGGTGCGAAGACTTGTGTGAGGTCTTGCGTTGTCATGAAGAAGGAGAAGTTCGTTCAGATTTTTGTGCCTACGAACACGCTGAAGTCGTTTCTTCAATTTCTGAAGAGTAGCACAATACACTTCAGAGTTGATCGTTTGACCATGGGGAAGGACATCGAACAGAATAACCCCTTCAGCGTCCCAGAAGACTGTAACCATGACTTTACCGGCTGAGGGTATGGCTTTAAACTTTTTCTTGGTAGGGGAGTGGGTGTGGCGCCACTCCATTGATTGCCGTTTTGTTTCAGGTTCGAAGTGATGAACCCATGTTTCATCGCCTGTAACAATCTTTGACAAGAAATTGTCACCCTCAGCCACATGACGAGCAAGCAATTCCGCACAGATGGTTCTCCTTTGCTCTTTATGGTGTTCGGTTAGACAACGAGGGACCCAGCGGGAACAAACCTTTGAATATCCCAACTGGTGAACAATTGTGACAGCACTACCAACAGAGATGTCAAGTTGAGCACTGAGTTGTTTGATGGTGATCCGTCGATCATCTCGAACAAGTGTGTTCGCTTGCTCCGCCATTGCAGGAGTCACAGCTGTGCACGGCCGGCCCGCACGCGGGAGATCAGACAGTCTTGCTTGACCTTGCGGCGATGATGACACACGTTTTGCCCAACGACTCACCGTGCTTTTGTCCACTGCCAGATCACCGTAGACATTCTGCAAGCGCCTATGAATATCTGAGATGCCCTGGTTTTCCGCCAAAAGAAACTCGATCACTGCCCGTTGTTTGCAACGCACATCCGTTACAGACGCCATTTTAACAGCTCTGTACAGCGCTGCCACCTGTCGGAAGTCAATGAAACTATAAGAGACAGAGCGGGAATGTTTGAAAATATTCCACAAGAAATTTCCGGTTTTTTCAACCAAAATTGGTCGAGAAAAAAAATGTGTTGCATTACTTATTGAACTGCCCTCATATGTCAATGACAAGCACACAAACACCAACAGTACCTCCACTTTGAATAGCTGTCACTTGTTCCATGTCAAAAAGTCTCTTCCTTACAGCTGTGCCATCCATAGATACTGCACCTGCAGTGGAAAGTAGGTGTTGGCAAAATATATTGATAACCTTACCAGGGCTGTTAGTGACAGACTGTATACTATCCAGTTCGTCCAGAAACAAATCTCCTGTGACATCTGATCTTCTGACACCAGTAAACCTGTTAACCAGCCACTGACCAGCACTCCTATGATTGCTCAGTATCACCCTGGCCTTTAATAGCTCAACCACCTTCTTCACCAGAGCATCAACTACCTCTCTTTGTGCCCTGAGATGAGAGATATCCTACCAAAAACCCTACCCACATCCCTCAAAGTAGTGTTCCATCACCTACCCAACCTACAGAATATCCTCATCCATCCGTATTTCAGCCCTGCTCCCAATCCACAACCCCATGGATCATTCGCTTGTGGTCACCCCAGATGCAAGACCTGTCCCATACACTAACCCACCACCTCCTACTACTGTTTGGTCACAGACATTTCCTACCTAATAAAAGGCAGGGCCATGTGTGAAAACAGCTACATTGTATACCAGCTACACTGCAATTACTGTACAGTATTCTATGTGGACACGACAAGTAACCAACCATATACTTGCATGAATGGCCACTGCCACTCTGGTAAACCATAAACTTTACTTCACTACATGGGCTATTTGGACACTCCCTTCCAGCATAAGTTTCTCTGAATTACACAGATAGGAACTGTCTCTATAACTACCCTGCGCCCACACAGTCCTCCTGGCCTAAATACCCACTAACCTATTCCCAATGTGTCATCTTACACTTTCCTTCACTCTTCTGTCCACACCACTTGTTTTCTCTCCTGAGCATGCACTGTGCTTCACCCACCACTCCACCACTCTTGCCTGCCCCCCCCCCCCCCCCCTGCAGGCATGCTCCCTCCCTACTGCCCCTCTCTCTCTTCCCCTCCCCCCCTCTCCCCACTGTATACCTTTTATCTTGTTGTGCTGCTGTGGAGTTATTTGTCCAAAGACATGCCTCTTTCCCACCACCCCTTCCTTATATCCTTCTATACCCCCTTCCCTCCTCTGTCAGATCAGGCAACTGCTTTCAATAATCGAGTATAAATAATCAGTCTTGCAATGGCCACAGAAGTGTACGTTTGGGTGTCTGTGTGCTTGTGTGCATGAGTGTGTTTACTTTAGTTAAAGAAAGATAGTGTGAATGCTGTTTCCTGTACTGTTTCTGTGTCGATGCATCAATCTGCTATAGTTGAGTGGTTGACTTTTCCTTCTTTAACACAGTGCTCCAGCCAGGAATTTCCATTATTGTTAACCAAGTAAGTAACTATCTACAAAAATAAAAAAGCGAAAACTTGCTCATTTAGCCTAACTTTGTCCTAGTGTCTAAAGGTTTAGTACACCACACTAAATGTAGATACTGCAAGGCAAAAATCACCTTTTCTCCATAAACTAATTTTTGAGACATTTTGCTTGACGCTTTCGAGGTCTTGTACAGTAAAGAGAAATAATGGATATGCCAGGAATGTAGTGCTTCTGTTCATACACTCTGCAGATTATACATCCACAATGAGCAAGTTCATTAATGAACGAGTTTACTCATTTGATTTTATCATTATTTAAGTTTACTAGGATATAATAGGATGAACAGCCAGTTTTCTTTTCCTTACGCAACACTAACAGTATATCTTGGTCAGAATAAAATGACTTTTCTATCAGGAAGTTTTCCAATTCAGCTTTGAAAATTTGTGGCTTTTCATTCACTATCAAAGCCAACTACTCTAAGAAAATGCAACCAGCTCTGTCTTTATTATGAGTTCTCTATGATCAATGCATATAACTATGCAGCTCTGAATGCTCCAAATTTCTTCTGACTAATGGATATTTTGTGATGTAGGTAGCAATAAAGTCTAAGGCAAATACTCAAAGAAATAAAAACAGTGAGATGAATGAAATTAAGTTCCCAGAAAATATCTACGGCAGAAATTATGGCACACTGAAATCATTTTAATCATTTTTTCCTTAAGATAGCAGAAAATAAAGCACCTACTAATAAAGAACCAAATACAGGCACATTGGATTTATTTTTACATAAGCTATTTACATAACTCACAAACAGTTTAAAAATACAACCTCCTTCTGACTATGATAGTGTTTGTAGTAGAGCATTAAAATTTTCTGACGACTTGATAGGACTCTCCTCCAGTTATCTTTGCAATCATTCAGTGACTTAAGGCGCATTTCCTGACATCCTTAGTTAGTTACCTAGTTTGTTAGTTTAGTTACTTAGTTATGTGTTCCACTGATCAATCTCATGGTAACTATAATGATGTGGAACATGTCAAGTGCATAAGAAATGCACGCATGAATCAAGGTATCTTTTTTTTTTAACTTAAAAATTTTATTACCTATCCCATTCCATTAAATTCCACAGAATGCATACATTGTACCTATAGATTTATTTATTTCTATTCAAGAATACATCTGTGTTATAGAAGGAGTTGTCAAGTAGATATGATTTCAATTTATTTTTAAAACTATTACTGCTGTCTGTCAGACATTTTATTTCCTCTGGTAATTTATTGAAAATTCTTACAGAAGCATATTTTACCCCTTTCTGTGCCAAAGATAGGTTAATTAGAGGACAGTGTAAGTCTTTCTTTCTTGTGGTATTATAATCACGGATGTCACTGTTGTTTTGAACAAATTTTATTACTGAGTAAATGTACTGTGAGGCTGTTGTAAGAATTCCTAACCTTTTAAACAGATGCCTACAAGATGTGAGACTATGAGTCCCACAGAGAGTGGGATAAGGATATCATGTAGAACAAAGCGGGAATTATATCAAAATGTTAGAAGTAGTCACAATCAAGCTACAGCAGCCCATTACAAACAGTATTGTAAGGTGGTTAAAAATGTTATTAGCAAGGCAAAAAGTATGTGATATGCAAATAGAATAGCTAATTCACAGGATAAAATTAAAGCCATATGGTCAGTTGTGAAGGAAGTGTCTGGTCAGCAGCACAAGGTTGATGATATAAAGTCAGTTCGCAGTAAGGTTGATGATATGAAGTCAGTTCGCAGTAATAATATTTCTGTTACTGATAAATCAGATATATGTACAGTATTTAACAACCATTCTCTGAGCATTGCTGGGGAATTAAATAAAAATTTAGTTTCTACAGAAAATCATATAAATTTCTTAGCAAATGCCTTTCCGAGATTGGGTCTGAAATATCCCTCTGTGATACAGACAAGAGGGAGATTGAGTCAATAATTAAATCACTGAAGACTAAGGACTCTCATGGTTATGATGGAGTGTCTAGTAGAATATTAAAGTACTGTGCTGCACATATTAGCCCTGTATTTAGCCATATTTGTAATTTTTCCTTTAGGAATGGTCAGTTTCCTGAATGATTAAAGTACTCAGTAGTAAAGCTGCTTTATAAAATGGGAGAAAAGGATAATGTAGATAATTTTAGACCTATTTCTATGCCATCAGTGTTTGCAAAAGTTATCAAAAAGGCTGTGTATGTAAGGTTAACTGATCATTTTATATCACACGATTTGCTATCAAATGTATAGTTCGGCTTTAGAAGTTGTTTGACAACTGAAAATGCTATATTCTCTTTTCTCTGTGAGGTACTGGATGGGCTAAACAAAAAGTTTCGAACGCTTGGCGTATTTTTTGATTTAACAAAGGCATTTGACTGTGTTGATCTCACAATACTGCTCCAGAAGTTGGACCATTACGGAATAGTGGAAGTAGCTCACAATCGGTTCACCTCTTACTTTAGCAACAGGCAGCAAAAGGTCATTATTCACAATGTTGATAACGGCTGTGATGTGGGATCTGAGTGGGGTGCTGTCAAGTGGGGGGTGCCCCAGGGATCAGTGTTGGGGCCGCTCCTGTACCTTATTTATATAAATGATATGCCCTCTAGTATTATGGGTAACTCTAAAGCAGGGCTTAACAACTGGCCGGTTTTGAGCACGAGTACTCGCGTCTGCTCAGGCACGTGCTCGCGAGCAGGTGCAAGGTCGCGGAGTAGGGAGGGAGGGGAGGAAGGGGAAATGCGCGCGCACGTTTGAATAGGGCCGCAGTGTGCCTACTGAACTTGCGCCGACTGTGTAACGTTTAAAGTACTACGATCAGCTCTAACAGTCACTTCGTTGGTTAAGAATCATGTCAAGTCGTCGTCGTATAACCCCAACCATGCTTTCGCAGTTCAACCCCCATTGGGAAGAATTGTATCTGTTTACAGAAGAAGATGATGTCGCAAAATGTTTAGTATGTCACAAAACGCTGAATTCCTTTAGGAAATTTAATTTGCATTATATGTCATACCAAGCAAAAGACTATGGAAGTGGAAAATGTGGTGGACCAGATCGTGCACAGGAAGTTATTAAACTTATAAGGAAGCTATCCGAAGAAAATCTGGACGACGAAGAAAAATCAACTGAGGCAGCTCTCAGAGTGAGTTACAAAATTGCTTTGCTTTTAGCAAAATCCCTGTGCCCCTTCACTGATGTCAATTTAATAAAAGAATGTTTGGTAGTTGCCGCGGAACATTTGTGTGCATCTCAAGTTGAACACTTTCGGATTGTGCCATTATCTAACATGACCATTATGCGTCGCATACAGGACATAGCAGACGACGTCCACAGCCAGCTTGCAAATATCCGTAAAGATTTTTTGGCGTATTCTCTAGCTCTGGATGAAAGTGTTGATATCACTGGAACAGCGCAGCTTGCAATATTTATTAGCGGTGTTAATAGAGATCTTCAGGTGAGGGAGGAGCTCCTCGATGTAGTAGCCATGAAGAACACTACAACCGGAGGTGATATTTTAAGTAGTGTTGAAGAAAGTGTTGAAAATATAGGATTGTCGTGGAATTCTTTAGTTTCAGTGTCTACAGATGGTGCACCAGCAATGACAGGGAAAAAAATCAGGTTTCGTTGCGCTGTTGAAGGAGAAAATGCAAAAACTGACCGTGCCGAATGAAATAATGTGATGAATGTTGTTGTTCATACAACCAATTATATAAGGAAGCATGGGCTACAACACAGGCAATTGAAAAGCTTTCTTGAGGATGTAGAAAGTCAGTATGGTAGCCCGCCTTATTACAGCGAGGTCCGCTGGCTTAGTCGTGGCAATGCCTATTAGATGAGGTAAATATGTTCATGGAAATAAATAACATGTGTGTTCCTGAATTGAAAGAGCCTTCACGGATATAAGATCTCGCGTTCTTAGCAGATTTAACTAGCCATCTGAATGCTTTGAACATTTCACTACAAGGTAAAGATCTGCTAATTACTCATTTCATAGATCGAATACGAGCTTTTAAAATGAAATTGACACTTTGGGTGAGTCAGCTGGAAACAGAAAATCTAGCTCACTTTCGTAAATTATCATTCATGCAAGATGTTCACAAAGACTGTGAACGTTATTCACATAGGTTAGTTGCCCTTAAGGAAGAATTTGATAAACGCTTTCAAGATCTGACAGCAGTAGACAGTGATTTTGATCTGTTCTCCTCTCCATATTCAGCGAATATTGAAGAGATTCGTCCTGAGTCACAACTAGAAATTATTGACCTGCAGTGTGAGAGAGAATACAGAGACAAATTTCAGAACAAGAAAAACATTTTGGAATTCTACAGACACTTCCCTCACGATAGATTTCCTCGTTTGCACAAACTGGCGGCTACAATAAAATCAATGTTCGGTTCCACATATGTTTGTGAACAACTGTTCTCTGCAATGAAATGTAACAAGATGCGCCTGAGAAACGCATTGTCTGATCGAAATTTAAACTGCACACTGCGCCTAAAATGCACAAGAACAATTACTCCGAACATAGACGCAATTGTAAAGGGCAAAAAGTACAAGATAACCGAGAATCCTACACTTCAGCGACACATTTTATTGTCTAACAGTTCACAAATTAATACGAATGTAGAGGCATACACTAAGCTAATAAAATTATGTGGCACGTGTACATTCTCCTTTATTTGTTTCATTTGTCACAGTAATAATTCGTGAGTGATATCCCTGCAGGTGGCCGCGGATTTACATTGACTGGCGGCAGCTGTTGTGTGCCCCACGTCACTCTCCCCACTCTCCGCTCTGGTCCGGTAGTGGGGATAGCGTGCTCGCACTGCTCCGTGCTCGCTCCTTGCTGCTCACAGCTTGCTCCGCGAGCACGTATGTTGTGAAGCCCTGCTCTAAAGTATTTCTGTTTGCTGATGACACTAGCTTGGTAGTAAAGGATGTTGTGTGCAACATTGACTCAGTTTCAAGTAGTGCAGTACATGACTTCAGTTCATGGCTTGTAGAAAATAAACTAACGTTAAATCATAGTAAGACTCAGTTTTTACGGTTTCTAACGCACAATTCAACAAAACCTGACGTTTTAATCTCACAGAACGGGCATATGATTAGTGAAACTGAACAGTTCAAAAATTCTTCTCCACTGTGTTGTATGGAAGAATGGTAAAACATTCCAGTTAACACTAACCAAATGTGTTGAATACTTAAAAAGACACTACAGCGGAAGTGCAACAAGGTGGTGTTCGATTGGCTACCCAGAAAACCTGCCCACCAAGAGCATCAAATACGCTGAGTGCCTCCATCAAAACAAAAGACACACTACTCCTGAGGTCATCATTACTGAGTTAATGATAGTGACTAAGACTCGGGAGCAGTTCCTTTCCAATGACTGAAACAAAACATGTCTCATTAGCTTGCTTATTTCGAGGCTTGAAGAGAAGGCTTCTCCGTAAAGCAAGGTAATGAAGACGCAGATCACCTAATTGTTACCATAGCGCTTGAGGTATCACAGGAACATGAGAAGGTTGTGGTTGTTGGTGAGGATACGGACCTTCTCATCATGCTCAATGCCCTAGCCACACCATCAGAAAATATATATTTATTGAAACCTGAAAGAAGGAAGACCTCATCAAAAGTATTTGGTTCCAGCAGTTTCAAACTAGCAAACAACATCAGAAGGCCACTCATATTTCTCCACGCCATAAGTGAATGTGACAACTTCAGCCCTCTTCGGTCAGGGCAAGAAGAAAGTGGTCAATTTACTGGTCAAAAATGAATGTCTTCTGGAAGATATCAAACCTTTCTTAGAGCATGACACTCAAGCTGAAGCTATTGTCGCAGTTGGCCTCCGATTTTTAACAACCCTCTACGGCGGTATGGCAGGAGACACTTTAGACAAATTGCGATTTGATCTGTTTTCCAAAGTGATTGTGAAATCCAGATTCACCCTAGCATCCCCACCACAAACGTCGGAAGCAGCTCGCCAGCATTGCTTGAGGACCTACTTACAAGTACAAATGTGGATAGGACACCAGACAGATCCACTCCTCTGGGAATGGCAGGCTTCAGAGCTTGGTCTTGGCCCCGTTCCTACCTCCAAAGAACCAGCTCCACAGTCTGTTATCTCAACAATTTCCTGCAAATGCAACAAAGGCTGCGCAGATAGTTGTGGGTGTCAGATGGCTGGTATTAAGTGCTCATTAATTTGTGTCAACTGCAAGGGGAACTCATGCACTAACTCCCTCCAAACAGATGAAACTGACGAACCAGATGTTGATGAAGACCTGGACTGTATATACGAGGGGATGAAAATTACCGACTTTGAGGAGCTGAGTGGTGCAATGACATTCAAACGTCGACGTATGTGAAATTTGTGTACATACCTACTTTCACTCTTTTCATCTCATACATTTATGTAAAATTTTGTAATTACAAAATACAATAACCACTACTAATATCAAGGAGTGTGTCTCTCTTCCTGCCTCCTTCATATCAGCTGAATGGGTATCACTACATTATATTGAGGGTTAAGAACAGAGACCACATATCAGACAAAGGACAAATTTTACAGGAGAGCTAAAAACATAACTTTATAATAAAAATTTTTATTGCTTTGATTTTTTTTTATTTATTGCTCTCAGGTTGTGCATTGTCTTTTTTGTATCATTTTGTTATAACATATATTTTTTTCACTTACAAGTTTTATTGAGCCAGGACTTTTTCTGACATCTGCCAGACACGAGGTCTCAGTTCTTAACCCTCGATACATGAAAAACTTTTTTTAATATTATTTTTCAAATTTTACAAAATTTTAATATTTTATTCTATTACTATATTAAATAAGTACAAGACAATGGGTTACTATAGGTCTGTGTTTAAAAGAGTGTACATAAGAATTACTGAAGAACTACATTTGAAATTGTCTTCATTGATTATGAGAAATGGTCCAGCTTTAATGAGGAGCTGTAAACAAATGGGTGGTCCAATAAATTCACTTTTGGTTTCATCGAAAGCAGAATTTCTCTCTCCATATCCTTTTTTATGAATGAGACTATTGAGAGGTGGGTTAGTTTCAATGGTATTACCAAAAAACAGAGGTTAAAACTAAAATTTTTCATGAACATGTAAAATTGGTCCAATTTTGAAGAGCACTAGTATGGAAATGGGTAATGCAAAAAATATGCAAATGGTCATATTTTCGATATTGTGAGTCATTTGTGAGATATAATCATAAAACCGATAAAATACCCCTTTTTCGGGTACATTTTTGCCCCCCCCCCCCCCCCCCCCACTTTTCCACAACTCTGCCCAGGGGGAAAACTTAAGATAGCTACACTGGGACACAAATGAAGCCAATAAAACAATGAAACCTTTTGTAGCAATTATTTCCAATTTGAATGCTAATTCTACTGGACTATTAAGAACAGAAGGGGACCCATGATTGAACCCAACAGAACACCTAATGTAATTGCAACCCATTTACATGAAGCGGGAAACTTCCTTAAATCACTTAAACCATGTAAAGAAACTTTTTTGCTTCCTGTTCTGTAGATATGACTTAAATAATTCATATGCTGTTCCATTTATACCATAGAATTGTAATTTCTGAAACATAATGTCAAGGCTCACACAATCAAGTGCTTTGGACAAGCCACAGAAAATTCCTATTGGTGACATTTTACTATTTAAAGACTATTATGTTGGCAGTGAAACTGTATATTGCTGTCTCAGGGGAACAGCATTTTTGAAATCCAAACTGTGATTTACTAATTATCCAAGTACTATTATGATGGTTAACCACTCTTGAGTACGTTACTTTCTTGATGATTTTTGAAAATGTTGTAAGCCAGGATACTGGTCAATAATTATTGAGATCTGTGGTGTCCCATTTTTTGTAGAGCGGCTTGACAATGGCATATTTTAACCTGTCTTGGAAAATACCTTGAGTTAGAGATGCCTTACAGATGTGACTCAGATCATCAGCTGTAACTGCTCCACATTGTTTTAACATCTTGTTAGAAATGTCATCTACCCAAACAGAACATTAATTTTCAAAGATTTAATGATGTTCCTTATTTCACAAGATGTTGTTAGATGAAAATTAATCTGACTAGGATTTCTTAAAAATGACTCTTCAATGTACTGCTTGCCTTTTTGTTTTGCACTATTCTCACCAATTTTTTCACCTACACTTAATAAATGGTTGTTAAATACATCAGCTACTTGTGTGCTGTTGGTTAAGATGGTCTCATTCTTTTTAATAGTAATACTACCTACCCCAGTGGTTACTTTTCTTGTCTCTCTTGTAACAACATTCCATACTGATATGATTTGATTGCCTGAGTTATTAATTTCATTTCTAATATACATATTCTTTGATATTCTAACAACTTTTCTCAGTATGTTACAATAATTTTTACAGTGTAAAATTATTTCTGGGTCTTTACTAATTATTGCTGCCTCATACAATTTTCTTTTACTTTCTGAAGACACTTCATTACCTGTAGTAATCCAAGGTTTCTTTGAAAACTGGTGTTACATTTAGTAATTTTTTTTGGGCAACAGTGTTAAAAAAGGAATATAAATTTATCAAGAAATATGTTGCATTGATCTTTGGCATTTCACTCATTACATACATCGCCCCTATTAACATTTTTTAAACTTTCTCTGAAGTGCTCTATAGATGCTGGGTTGACCAGCCTTACACTTTTGCTTAATGGTTTCTGAACTGTCCACCCTGCTAGGTTTTGTAAGTTAATCAGTTGTGCATCATGGTCTGATAATCCATTTATCAAGAGGAAAACAAGTGTTAGTTTTACATCCTCTTGCTGTAAAAATACATTATCTATTAGAGTGCTAGTGTCTTGAGCTATATGTGTAGGGAAATTGATCACTGATTCTAAGTTATATGTCATTAATAACACTTCTAGTTCACTTTTGCTATCAGAATTGCTTAGAAGTTTTACACTGAAACCACCACAGATTAATAACTTTTTCGTTTTGGCTGATAGACAGCATAATAGGGAGTCAAACTTTTTTTATGAACAGCACACAACCTCCTTATGGGAACCTGAACACTGTTGTTAATATCAACACTACATTAACTAGCTATAGTTCACATGTAGAAACTTCAAAGTGCTGATCGACACAAAAGTTGCTTACTTCTACAGTTTTATCCTTATATCCTTTTCATGTAAATGGCAACTCCTTCTTTATCCATGCTAGATCTGCAAGTGTAAGATGCCAAATTATACCCATTTGTACCGACACTCTCCATCCCCACAGTTACATTGTGTTCAGACAGACCAAGTATATCAATCTCATTCGTATTTTTGAGATCATCTAAACAAACTAACAGCTCATCTACTTTATTTTTCATTCCCCTGATATTTTGAAGTGAACTGATAGTACCCTTCCTTACCTTTATCTCTATTAACTGAACATGAAGCTTCTTTTATTCTATTTTTCTTGATTGTTGTCTGTCTGGACTTTGGCTTTAACCTAAAAAACCTGTCCGCCTGGTCTCATTAACCACAAGGATCAACCCTTGAGTGACTGTGGCCCCCTTACAGTATCTGCTAATAGAGAGGCTAACTTATCTTTCCCCTTCCTACTTAGGTACAAGTCATATGTAGTGTATCCTCACCTACCAATAGCATCAACTGGAACAAGACTTATGCGAGATTATGCCAGTGTCTGGAGCATCCTGTTCAGCTCAGTGTTAACATGCCTTACAGCAGTGTTTACCCAGAGCTGATCATGACACTGAAAGACCTCTACAAACACCACATTTGTGTGCCCAGTTTCTTCTCCTATTTTATCCATGTCACTCCTAATACTATATCTTGGATTCATAGCCAGGCTTTTCCTGCTCACCCAACTATAATTACCTGATCTTCCTTCTCAAATTCCCTGCATAGCTGACATAAGTTTTCTGTCATCTGGCTAAGGCTAGTGCCCGGTTTCACAAAACTTGTGACCTGGTACCCTTCACCTAATTTCTCCTGAAGCAGCTGGCCTATACCCCTCACATGACCACAACTTAGAAGCAGAATTCTTCTTTTCCAATTCTGATTTGATCCTGACCTGTCTTTTTTCTATAAGCTAATATTCTGCTTCAACCTAGATTCAACTACATCTGGATGAGGCCCTCCGTCCATTATTTCAGATAGCTAGCCAGACTGATTTACTAACTGAATTTCTAAAGTTTTTTCAATAGTTTCTCTTTTTCGCCCTTTGCTTGCTACCTTTTCCCAGCACCCAATCTCTTTTTCCTCCCTTAGCCTACATAATTCCAAATTCGCATTTTATAAATCAGCCTTATAGGCAGAGCACGAGATAGGGGCAGCTGTTGATTTCATCAAGATAAGTAAATTAACAAGGTACAAGTATTTTTGCCTATTCAATATTTGGAAGGAGGTTGAACTGCATATTTCAAATTTCCTTGTAACTCTGCGACACATCACTTACCTCCAGGCCATAGCCTGAATGCAAAATGAATGTGATACATGATAGCATATTCTTTTACTAACCTAAGGGTAGCCACTCTGAAAGTTATTCACATAACTAGATGATGGTCCATTGTTCCACTGCTCACAAAAACATATAGGTATCAGATAATCTTTTGCCTCAAATTTCAATAATAGACAAACATTAAATGTGCTGGAAGAGACTCCATCATTGGATTCGACGTGTACCTGTCCAATATGAAACTGAAATGGAAACATTTCTGTGCAACATTTTTTCCACTAAGGTATTTGAAAAATTGTTTCTCTTGATAATGCAAGTTAGCAAAGACCCTCAGCAACAGGGTAAAGAGATTAATTGTTTGGAGAATGAATGGACAGATTGTCTTCTTCACTTAATGATACCTTTCAATTTACACTTTTCTCCAATTAGCAGTTACCACTCAGACAAATTACGTGAGACACTTCATCTCAAGAAAGTCAGCAATCACTGAATACAACACCATCTTCCTCCAAGAACAAAGGCTAAGTATTTGGAGTGAATAAATATTCCTCAGACTTAATTTCAGTTCAGCAAAGCAGCTCAGTATTCATGGATTGATGATGTTCTACCTCCTTGAGTCCATTCAGAGAGCAGATAGCACAAGTAATTTTTTGAGAGGTCCTAAAGCCAGACTAAGCTACAGTCACCATACAAGTTCAAATCTGGCCTACACGTGATAGTCTATTCTTCCAAAATGAAAGTAAACCACAGGTGATTAATATTTTGAGACCTTCAGTATTAGCTGTGCCATTGTTTGGCCTTCCTTAACAATCTTATTGAAGTGGGTCATCTACTGAATTATTTAAAATGACATGCCAGTCCATAAAATTTGTTATAAAGTAGATCAAGACCAGAGCTGGTTTAATACCCAAGTAACACCAGCAACCACTTAGGGTGCCAAGCTGGGAGTGGCACCAAAGGTGCCCAAATGCAAAATTTGTATACAAGGTGTATCAAATGTAACCGTAAATCTTGTGATGTAATTTACCTTTGGTCATTGTTTTCTTTAACACACATCTCGATACATTCAAATAAAAATACTATCTGAGCCACTGACACTGCTTACAGAACACAGAATTTTTGTTTTTATTTACATGTAATTATTAAAACTTGCTATAAGTAGTTATTTCATAATGAAAACTGAAACACAAAAAATTTGTGCTAAACATATTATTATAAATTTTGAATAGACGTTCATATTTATTATTATTATTATTATTATTATTATTATTATTATAAGATTAAAAAGTCCTATTATCAAATTAAGAAAATATCAGAAATTTTATATTTTCATTTTTTCCACGCACCTTTAGACAGCACATTTTTATTGAAGTTAGAAAAGTACAATATGTATGTTTCTTTTTGTTTTCACTAAGAGTTTTAAAGATCTCAGGAATTACATTAAATGAAAATTATTCATTTCTTTTTAATATTTAACACTGGAATATAATATAGAAATTTCTCTTTCTTACATAGGAAAGTCTATGTAGTACTTACTTTAAAAAGAAAAATGACCTATTTCCAATATCACTAGATTTTGATTTATTTTTAAAGGACCTTCCAAGAGACCATGGGAAAGCAACGACTGTCTTAGGGAGGGGGCACCAAATGACAGATCATTTGTGCTCAAAAATGGTCTCAGTCCAGCCCCAATCAAGACACCAACTTCAGACTTCATAACCTCTACCTTGTACGAAATGTTGCAAATAGAAAATGACTCACAGCAAGTTTTGGTGTTTCCACACCGACATAAAAGTCCAAGCCAGACATCATCAGTATTGCCAGTATCACAGAAAAATCACTCACAATCTGGCGTACCTGAAATGAAAATGTGTTAATTAGAAAAATGCATAATTTACTGCACAATTTTGATATTTATACAGAGTAGATCACAAGACAACATAAAATATTGACAGTTATAAATAGGGAGTCATACATTAATACATAGACCTGCATACAAGAGAAGTTACATGCTCTATGCACATGAAGTAAAAAGCAAAACTTTACATGTTATGTTAGATGAATAATACGATTATAAATAAATAAAAATAAACTTGTCTCACATGGCTATGGAAAATATCTTTAGATTTTGTGGGACTAAATAAAATTCATGCAACCAAAAGACTCAACAGGAATGTTTTCACAATATGTCACACATGACTAATAAAAAACAAACGACTTTTCAGAAACTGTGAGGTCTGATGGTATTGTTGCATTCTGCACACAGTCTACCACAGTGTAGGATTATGATTGTCACTGGTTTGATTCCCACATTCTGCAATTATTTATCATTTAAGACTGTAATTTCTGGAACAAAACAATCACATTCTCTGCCAGGGTTTCGACTACCTCTCATTGTACTCTGAAGTGAGGAATATCCTATCCATTATCCTCCCCCCACCCCAACCCCTCCCCCACCCCACTATATTATTCCGAAACCAGTCATGTGATCTACAAGCTAAGCTGCAATCATTGTGCTGCATTCTACATGGGCATGAGAACCATCAAGCTGCCTGTTCACATGAATGACCACCAACAAACTGTGGCAAGGAAACAACTGGACCACCCCATTGCTGAGCACGCAGCCCAATATGAAGTTCTTCATTTCAATGACTGCTTCACAGCCTGTGCCTTATGGATCCTTCCCATCAAAACCAGCTTTTCTGAACTGTGCAGATGGGAACGCTCCCTGCAATATATCTTACATTTCCACGACCCTTCTGGCCTCAACCTTCATTAGTCATTCTCCTCACCCATTTAGCATCTTCCCTGTTCCCATTCCAGCATTACACTGGCCACTTATCCCACAAAAATACCCAGTCTTTTTATTTCGCTCCTTTTCCAGTACTCCCCCCCCCCCCTTTCCACCTCTCTTCCCTGCCCTCTGTCTAACCCACTGACTGCACCTAGCTGCCCTATTGTCTCTCCACCTCGTCCCTGCATGCTCCCCAGCAGCACTTCACTGTCCCTCATCTCCACCCTACTGTCCCTCCCCCCTCCTCATCCCAGCCTCCTCGTTACCCCACCCAGTTGCCTATCACATCGTGTGCTGTTGCTGCTTGTAGTGTGGCGTAAACTGCCAGAGACTGTGGTCAGGCATATGTGTGTGTGTGTGTGTGTGTGTGTGTGTGTGAGAGTGCGTGAGAGAGAGAGAGAGAGAGAGAGAGAGAGAGAGAGAGAGTTAATATTGTTACATACCATCCTGGATTTTCCGTGGTTAGAACCAGAGAAGAAAGATATACAAGAAAATTTCAAGATGTTGCTATCACCATTTCCATGTTTCGACTGAAAGATAGAATTCTGGCGAAAGTGTGTCTCCACACTGGAGCAACATTTCATCACTCACAAATTATCAAGTGAGATTGAGTGAAGAGCTTTTCTACTTGCTAGAACTGTCACAGAAATTTTTAAACTGATATAAAAGCTACGCCTTGAAGTAGATCTGGTGACTATCTCATATGCTGAGTTTAAAGATGGTCTAGAAATTATTTTGAGGCTGAAGTATAGATAGCAGTAGCCGGACATAAATTTGTTGCTGTTTTGGAAAAGCTAGTCAAAGCTATCAAGAGTGGATAGAACAATTACAGGGCTCACTAGAGATTGAAAATTTTTGTGCAAGAATGAGAAGTGCTAAAAGCCTTACACTGATTCTCTCATTGATCGCATGCTCGTTATATATTCACCTGATACCAAATTAAAGAAAGACCAATCTAGGAAGTTTGCCTTTAATCTGGATGCACA
Source organism: Schistocerca serialis cubense (assembly GCF_023864345.2). NCBI lineage: Eukaryota > Metazoa > Arthropoda > Insecta > Orthoptera > Acrididae > Schistocerca > Schistocerca serialis. The sequence goes on from NC_064639.1 coordinate 376,190,105, forward strand.
GATACGTACTTGTCTCACCTGGTGTGCCCCAATTATGCAGATTAGTGTGTTTACAATGTGTCAAAAACAACTCGCAGGGACAAACCATGAGAACAACCATGTGAAAATGTCAGAGAGCACAAGAAGGCAGCAGCACTTCATAAACAGATGAAAATTATGTCTATGTGCATGCTATAATGTTAATCACAAGCACAAGGACTGTTTCTTCAGAAATACATATTCTATGTACAACAAAAAGACAGGTCATCAGTTTGAAGCGTGCAACATGCAGCAAATTAGGCAATATAATGACGTGCTAAAGCACACAAAGTAATTCATAATTGGTACTGAAAATGTTGTTCAAGATGAACATGGGCAAATAATAAAATTTCATGTGCAAAGAACAGAGTGAACACTATCTTGTTAGCAAAAACTAGCATTGATCTGTGACACTTGGAGCAAACAATGTTCCACTGAAATTTCAAACCGACATGAACTCTTCCATTTCTTTAACTAATCTGCAGGTGTACAAAAAAATTGGGATTACCAAAATTAAATGAATTGTTAAGTTTGCTATTTAGCTACAGGAACCAATAAATACTGGCCAAAGGCCAGTTCAAAACTCATGTTGCATAGAAACAATTTATCAGCCATATTTATAATAGTCCATTGCCCAAACAACAAATTTACTGGGGCATGATTTATTCAATAAGCTAGGCTTCATAATCCATGAAGGTGGGTATGAGATTCACACTGATGTTTATAAGAGTTTTAAACATTGTTCCGCAAGTATGACACTATGTTTTCTTAAGCATTAAAAACTAAAATGTGCTCATCACACTGAAGTTCAATTCTGTAGCAAAATTCTATTGTCTAGAACAGAATGGCATTATAGAACCCATTACCAATAGCCAATAGGCAATGCCAATTGCTGTTGTACAAAAACCTAATAACACATTGAGAATTTGTGTTGATTTCAAGGCAACAGTCAATGCACAATCCATAATAGATTCATATCCAATTCCAAAGCTGGAAGAATTAATGTCTAAATTGGCTGGTGACATTTGTTTTGCAAAACTACATTTGAAGAAGGCTTTCTTGCATGTACCACTGGATGAAGAAACAGGTATTCCTGATCATAAATACTACATTTGGATTGTATCAATACAAGATTGCCATTTAGGATTCAGAGTGCCAAGTTTGTTCCAATGATACTCAGAACAGTTAAGCACTGTGAACTACCTGGATGATATCACTGACAGGGAAAGTTCCCAAAGAACTATCGCATAATTTGGAATTCGTGTTTAAGATTTTGGAAGCATCCAGTTCAAAATGTAACAAAGGAAAATGCATATTATTCCAGTGGGAAGTCCAGAACTTGGGGGATGTTCTGTCACAACAAGGCATCAGGCCAACATCATAAAACATTGAAGCTACTGAAAACTTTTTGGTTCCCAAAGATCTTGAGCAATTAGGTGCTGTTTCTACGCAAAATCAATTGCTACAGAAAATTCATTCTACACATGCAGCACCCATAAGCAAACCACCTCACAAACTCTTACAGAAAGGAACAAAATGCATTTATAACCATTAATGCCAATTTAACAATTAATGTGTGTTTGACAAATTGAAACAAAGTTTACTAGAAGCCAAATATCTCATCATGTATGATTTAAAAAAAAAAAAAAAAAAAAATGCAGCAGATGCTTCTGAATACATATTCAGTGCCATCTTGTCATGTATACAACATGGTTTTGAAAGGCCAACCAAGTTCATGACCAAAACACTGAAAGTCAAATTGAAAAGGAAGCTCTTGCTATTATATTTGCTTTCAGAAAGTTCCATGCTTACATTTATGGCCAAAGATATTCAGATCACAAGTCACTGTTGAAAATTTTCCATTAAATGCAAAAATTGTGCCAAAGGATCCAGTGTTATCTAAAAGAACAATATATTGAATCGGAGTGGGCTTTAGAAAAAAAGATACTCAGCTAAGAAGAAATTTAATCACAGTGGAACATGAGACAGCCTCTCACTGTCTACAAAGGTGTCATTGTGATACAACCAGAATCAGGAAAGACATGAGTGGTGATTCTGGAAGAGTTGAAACAGAAAGTGCCTCAGTACCACTGGCACACTGTATGTCCAGGTGCACTGACAGAGCACTGCTATGGGAGAAACCTGAAGAAGACATAGAAGTAATACTGGCTAAATGCCACTTACACCAGAAATACCACTCAGCTTCTCCTTGACAATATTTTCCATGGTCCCACACATCAGAACCCTGGTCGTGTTTGCACTTTGACTATGCTGGACCTTTTTTTGGGAAGCTATTGGCTGGTCATCATAGACAAATTTTCAGAATTTCCACATACTGTCTATCATTTAAATGAAAATAATCCAGGTTCAGTGAAGGATTTTCTCCATCAAAATTTTGCTGAATTTAATAGTTACAGACCACTGCACTCAATTTTAACCACAGGAGTTCAACTGAATGAAATGGCGTATCACATTTCAAAACCACACCATTTCTACAAGAAGTAAATGAGCTCACTAAAAGATTTGAAAGGAAATTCAAGCCTCATATGACAAAGTTCATTCAGCAGGACAATAATGATAACACAACACTAATTTTTTTTCCACAATACAGAGCCACTCCATATGGCACAAAAACCCCAACAAAAAAATTGCATGGGAGACTGCACTGTACTCTGATGTCTATTCTAAAGCCACTTGTGCATCCATAGACTACCGTCGAGGCCAAAGTTTTTCAAGACCACCAGGACCTCACTACCATGCACAAAAATGGAAATAAATCTTGGGCACCACCTACAGTGACACAAAAGCTCTGGAACATACTGTACAGACTCAGTGGTTTCACAATGCGACACAGAAACCAAATGAAGTTGCAGTACATGCCTGCACACATAGATGAACTCCTAGGCTGTTTTCTTTTTTGAGGCTCATATGACTACATTTCAGCCAGCTGTCTTGGGGATCTACAGCTGCAGCCAGCGGCTGCCCCTGACTTTGCCACCAGCAGTAGGGCCCAACTGCAGCAAACCAGCAAACCAATGATGCACACATACAGGTGGATGTCGTGGATCATCCCTTGGATGGAGAGATGGATGTCAATGTGGCAGATTACCTTGACTGACCACTCCCTCACCCAGGCTCTGGATATGGTTTTCCTCAGGTGCCACAGACAAATTCATCGGATAGCAACATGAGTTTACCTACCAAAATATGCATGTTGGTGAGCAGTGGGAAACATGAAGCTAATGAACAATGCTACATCTGATTCCCCTCCCTCTTTTCCCAGTAGTGGGGTACCATGTCTGGCTGAAGAGTCTGTAAACAGCCATATATAGAGAGGCCACCATAAGGCAAGGCCAGCCTCCAGTACGGAACAAATGCCATAGAGGGCACACATAATATGGACAATGTTACATTTCCACAATATGTCACTCAAATAATCTTATGCATCCACCATATTTACAGCCCAATGCCTTAGAGTGTGTACATAACATGGCCTTTCCCAAATGAACATTCACCCACCAATCATGGATATCAGCAGACATACGGTTCCACTTAGCCAGTGTTGTAGTATCTGCTGCACTGTTGTTCTCTATACACATAAATGATTTGGCGGATGGCATGGGCAGGTATCTGCGGTTGTTTGCTGATGATACTGTGGTGTACAGTAAGGTGTCAAAGCTGGATGACTGTAGGAAAGTACAAGATGACATAGACAAAATTTCTAGTTGACGTGATGAAATGGCACCTAGCTCTAAATGTAGGAAAATATAAGTTAATGTGGATGAACAGGGAAATAAAACCTTAATGTTCACATACAGCATTAACAGTGTACTGATTGATACAGTCACATCATATAAATATCTGGGCATATCATTGCACAGTGATATGAAATGGAACAAGTATGTGAAGACTGTGACAGGGGAGGTGAATGCTGACTTTAGTTTATTGACAGAATTTTAGGAAAGTGTGGTTCTTCGGTAAAGCAAACTGCATATAGGACATTGGTGTGACCTATTCATGAATACTGCTCGAGTGTTTAGTATCTGTACCAGGTCAAATTGAAGAAGAACATTGAAGTAATTCAGAGGCAGGCTGCTAGATTTGTTACCAATAGGCTCGAGCAACATGTAAGTTTTATACAGATGCTTTGGAAAGTCAAATGGCAATCCCTGGAGGTAAGGTTATGTTCTTTTTGAAGAACACTACTGAGAAAATTTAGAGAGCCAACATCTGAAACTGACTGCCGAATGCTTCTATTGCCTTCCACATACATTGCACATGAGGACCACGAAGATAAGGTACAAGAAATTAGGGCTCCTATGGAGGCATATAGACAGTTTGTAACATTCCAGGCTTATGGTTACCACCCCTGCATTATGTATTACTAGTTCAATACTCTTGTATCTCCAGCTTTAATTAAATTAAATTACTTTTTGATAATAGGAAAAAGGCTTTTAGAAGAATAACAGCAATACCAAACAATAATAGTTACAATACCCTTTGTACCATAAACAATCAAAATCAGATTCAGGAAATTAATATAAGGAAAATGTATAGATAAAAGAATAATATATTTCATTCTCATCATCTGTAAATGGTAGGAATTAAATCTGAAGCTTAATTAACAAAATATAGATAATTGATCATTTATCATTGTTAGAATGCTTATTTCTACAATTTCAATATTAATGCGATTTTTATGTGTTTAGAAAAGTCTTAAACTTGTTCCAGCAAAGTAGGGAATATTGTAGAGTGTTTGATAATGTTGTTACACTATTTCATATTATAAATTATGTTCTGCATTATTATAAGCAGAAGAGGATTATAAGAGGAAGAGTATAAATACTCAGCCTCGAGTATTGTTAGGGCAGATGAGTGTTGGACCCACTACAGGACAGATCTGTGCATACAGTTGACATAAGTTCTTGATGCATGATTCAGGTTTGGATTTACAATAGGGCAACTTGTGTGTTGGACATTGTCTAAAACATCACATTAGAACAATGCAGTGACGGATTATTTTGGAGTGTTAAACATGTTGATTTAATATCACAAAAAGGCAGAATGCTATGTGACTTTATATTCGTCCTTTGTTGAGTATTAGTGTTGAACAATGCAATGGACCTCACACATGCATGTCTATCACATTATTGCATCTAAAAACAAAGATGATGTGACTTACCAAATGAAAGTGCTGGCAGGTCGACAGACACACAAACAAACACAAACATACACACAAAATTCAAGCTTTCGCAACAAACTGTTGCCTCATCAGGAAAGAAGGAAGGAGAGGGAAAGACGAAAGGATGTGGGTTTTAAGGGAGAGGGTAAGGAGTCATTCCAATCCCGGGAGCGGAAAGACTTACCTTAGGGGGAAAAAAGGACGGGTATACACTCGCACACACACACATATCCATCCACACATATACAGACACAAGCAGACATATTTAAAGACTTTAAATATGTCTGCTTGTGTCTGTATATGTGTGGATGGATATGTGTGTGTGTGCGAGTGTATACCCGTCCTTTTTTCCCCCTAAGGTAAGTCTTTCCGCTCCCGGGATTGGAATGACTCCTTACCCTCTCCCTTAAAACCCACATCCTTTCGTCTTTCCCTCTCCTTCCTTCTTTCCTGATGAGGCAACAGTTTGTTGCGAAAGCTTGAATTTTGTGTGTATGTTTGTGTTTGTTTGTGTGTCTATCGACCTGCCAGCGCTTTTGTTCGGTAAGTCACCTCATCTTTGTTTTTATATATAGAATATATATGTAGATACAGATGTGGACTCCACATGTATTTGGCGAATACAAAAGTTTCAAAGAACCCTGTAATAAGAATGCCATGGAGTATGTAACCTTAACACTATTCCACACACAGAGTAACAGAGAAGCACAGAGAATGATGTGAACATTCAAGCAATGAGTTAGCAAATCAGTGGGGAAAACACAATCATAAGCAGCACTGAACCTGTTCCTGAGGACATAACGGACAACATCAATAAATTGGAAAAGAAAACAACAGTGGTTCTTCATAATAAACAAACAAGACTGTTATTACACTCCATCCTGGCACACTCAATCCTTCTTTACAAAGACATTTTTATTCACATATGCTGTTGTCTTGGCAGTTTAACTCAACATTTTATTTGTTATGGTGGAAATTTTCAACTGCCATGTTGGCAGTGTAAGATTTTTTTCTTTGCAGGGAAAAGACTGACGTTCACAGATCTACATATTTTGCCAATGCTGTCTTCTCCATTGCTATTCTGTGTTGGTTAGCTGAACTCTTGTTCAGCACTTATGCCTTTCTTATTTTTCCTAGTCAGTATGTATGGTTTTGATTGTGTCGAAGCTGTTCTGTTCATCATTATGAGGAGCCAAAGGAGAACGACATTGATTGACAAAGCCATTTAGTGTGCCCTGGCAGATTTTTATTTCTCTCAAAATTTTTAGTTTCAGGTAACCTCTTTGCAGAAGAAACATTTTATATTTAATACACAAACAGTCATGCATTCATTTAGACACAGTTATGAAGGTAGAGGGTCTCTTTTGAATTGTAATGGCTTCTGACTGTATATTTGTCATGAATGTTTTCTAATAGTGTGTATTGCATCTTGTGTGTCATATGATGTGCCAAATCAGTGAATAGTATTGAATGCATTATTAATGCAGTGTACACATGATGTCTTTTGTTTATGGATACCTTGACTTGTTCCCTGAAAGTTCTCCTACTTGATGGAATCTAATGGGGAACCACACACACACACACACACACACACACACACACACACACAAGAGTGACTGAGTTAAAATGGAGGGAGGGTGGAGGCCTCGCAGAGCAGGCCAAATGCTTACCCTTAGATGGTACGATAAAAAAATCCCTCACGAATAAAATGTAAAACTATATTTGCTGTTGAGGCATTGTCATCCAACACCAAAGGTAGGGGTGCTGCTAAGGTTAAAAGTCCAATGCAGAGTGGCTAATATTGGGCAGTCCAGCAAGATGTGGACCACAGTCAGAAGAGAGCCACAGCGACACCAAGGTGGGTCCTCGCGACTGAGGAGGTAACCATGTGTTAGCCACATATGGCCAATGCAAAGCCGGCAAAGGACAACAGATTCCCTGCGAGTGGCTTGCATGGATGACCGCCACACATTTGTCATTTCCTTGAGAGCACAAAGTTTATCTGGGGTACTCAGAGTGCACCATTCAGTATCCCAGGTCACGAAGACTTTGCGGTGGAAGACCGCTCGCAAATTGGTCTCCTGTAGGCCAATCTCCAGAGATGGTTTACTGCTGGCCTGTTTGGCCAGGCGGTCAGCAAATTCATTACCCGATATCCCGACATGGCCTGGGGTCCAAATGAAGGTCATTCAGCTTCCACTGATGCACAGGGCATAAAGAGACTCTTGGATTAACAGTACCAAAGGATGCCTAGGGAAGCACTGGTTGAGAGCTTGTATGCTGCTTAAGGAATCTCTACAAATGACGAAGGACTCAGCAGAGCAGGTGCAGATATGTTCAACAGTGTGATAGATGGGAATCAACTCTGCAGTGAAAATGCTGCAGCCATCCAGCAAGGAGCATTGTTCCGTATGGCCAATGTGAGTATAAGTGAAGCCAACGAGGTCATCAACCAGTGATCCATCTGTTTAGATTATTTCTGAGCCCTCAAACTCAGAAAGAACAGAGAGAAAATGCTGGCGGAGGACCTCAGGTGGGACTGAGCCTTTGGGGAGTTGCAATGGGTCCAGCCGAAGCTGTGGCCAAGGGATGGACCATGAAGGTCTACGGAAGTGGGCCTGCAGGAAAGGTGGTAAGGGGGAAGTGTGGAGTTCATGAAGAAGTGACCGGACAAGGACGGTGAAGGCATTACCAGTTCTGGGCCACCATTGCAGGAGATGGACCGCCATGTTGGGCAAAAGAATATGGTAATTTGGATGGTGAGGTGAACAGTGTATGTGGACGGTATAACTGGCAAGCAATAATTGCTGCCGGAGCCGCAATGGAGGAACACCAGCTTTCACCAGGGGGCTGTTCACGGGGCAAGATCGGAAGGCTACCGTCGCAAGGCGAATTCCACAGTGGTGGATAGGGCCTAGTAGATTCAGTGCAAAGGGAGCTGCTGAACCATACACCGCGCACCCATAATCAACAAGGAACTGTATGAGGGCTTGATACAGCTGCAGCAGTGTACGAAAATCAGGACCATTCATTGCGGCTCAGGCATCGAATAAGATTAAGGTGCTGCCAGCGCTTTTCCTTAAGCTGACAAAGATGGGGAAGCCAACTTAAGTGGGTGTCAAAGACCAGTTCCAGAAAGCAGTAAGTCTCCACTACATCTAGTAGTTGGTCACTGAGGTAAAGTTGTGGATGGGGGTGGACAGTACGATGATGACAGAAGTGCATCATGCAAGTTTTGGTGGCCAAAAACTGAAAGCCATGAGTGAGGGCCCCACAACTGTGCCTTCCATATAGCTACCTGCAGCCGGTGTTCAGCTGCAACAGTGGAAGAGGAGAAGAATGAAATACAAAAATCATCAGTATATAGGTGGGGAGAGACTGACAATCCTACTGCTAATGTGAGACCACTGACAGCAGTTAAACAGAATGGGACACTCAGGACACAGCCCTACGGGATCCCATTCTCTTGTATATGGGGTGTACTATGGGAAGCACCGACACAAACTCTGAAAGTGCAGTGTGACAAAAAGTTCTGTATAAAACTTGGGAGTGGGCCCTGGAGACCCCACTCATGCAGAGTAGTGAGGATGTGATGTCGCCAAGTGGTATCGTAGGCCTTTGTGAGATCGAAAAAGAGGTGTTGGCGCCAGGTAAAGGCTGATCGGATGGCAGACTCCAGGTACATGAAGCTGTTGATGGTGAGGCGTTCTTGGCGAAAACCAAACTGGGATGGAGGCTGAAGGTCCTGAGACTCAAGAAGCCAACACAACCACCGGCTCACCATACGTTCAAGCAGCTTGCGAAGAACATTGGTGAGACTGATGGGACGACAGCTGTCAACATCTACTGGGTTCTTCCTGGGCTTTAAGACCGGACTGAAGACACTTTCCGGCCATTTCGATGGGAATTCGCCATCGCTCCAAATGCGGTTGAAGACAGTAAGGAGGTGGCATTGGGAATCCGCTGACAGATGTTTCAGTATTTGCGAATGGATCAATATGGGCCAGGGGAATGTGTCAGGACAGTCAGCAAGGGCACTGAGAAATTCCCACTCACTAAAGGGAGCATTGTAAGGCTAGTGTGGCATGGAGCAAAACAGAGGCATTGTCGCTACACCCTTTGTTTGAGGAGGAGAAAGGTAGGGTGGTAATTCTCCGACACAGAGATGCAAGCACAATGCTCAGCAAGATGCTCTGCAGCTATGTCTGGATCAGAAGATACAGCTCCATTTTTGGAAATTCCTGGACACCTGCTGAGTTCTGATAGCCGTAAAGTCAGCGGAGCTTAATCCAAACCTGGGAAGGGGAGGTTCCTGTTCCAACAGTGGAGACATAGCATTTCCAACACTGCTGCTTCCTTCGTTTGATGAGGAGGTGAACCTGCACTCAGAGTTGTTTGAAGGCAATAAGGTTCTCCAGGGACGGGTGGTGCTTACGACATTGGAGGGGCCACATACAGTCTCTAATGGCCGCAGCAATTTCCAGCAACCACCAAGGCACTGACTTCCACCGGGGGCAACCAGAGGAAAGAGGGATTGCTGATTCAGCTGTGGCAACAATGGTATTAGTGATGACACGGATCACTTCATCAACAGTGGCATCCAACAGATACTCAATGTTGGTAGCGGATGTGAAAGTGTTCCAGTCAGTCTTGGGCAGAACCCACCTGGGCAAGTGTCGAGATGATGGACGCTGCAGTAAGGACAGGAAGAGTGGAAAGCAGTCACTACCATCCAAATCATGTGCTGTCCAGTGGATAGAAGGAAGAAGAACAGGACTGCAAACCGAGAGATCAATGGCCGAATATGTGCTATGTGCCACACTGAAATGTGTGGGGGCACCTGTATTTAGGAGGCAAAGGTCAAGTTGAATTAGTAGGTCCTCAACATCTTTGCCATGGCCATTAACCTTGGTTCCACCACATAAAGGGTTATGGGTGTTAAAATCACCCAGAAGCAGAAAAGGTGAGGGGAGTTGCAAAATGAGTGCAGCCAAAACATGAGGTGGTGCTTCACCACCTGTAGGGAAGTAAATGTTACAGATGGTAATTTCCTGAATTGTCCTCACCTTGAGAGCCACAGCTAAAGGTGTTTGAAGGGGCACTGGTTATCTACAGACAGAGGTAAGGACGAAAATACATAATCCACCTGACAGTCTGTCACAGTCAGGACAGTTTTTGTAGTAACCCCGGTAGCCATGAAGAGTGGGGGTCCACACTGTGGGAAACGAGGTCTCTTGAAGAACAATTAAAAAAAGGCAGGTGTACTGCTTAAGAGTTGATGTAACTAAGCCAGGTGGGAGAAAAAACTACCTCAGTTCCACTGGAGAGTGACTCTTTCTGTTGTCTGGTGTAGCATGGAGTGACCAAGGAGGCAAATTAGGCCTCAGCATTACCTGTCACCACTGGTTGAGCATTGGAATCCAGTACCATTGCATCGGAGGCATCAGCGAGATATAGGTCCTCAGGGGATGCCAGAATCTCCACCTTGTCCTGTGACACAGAGCCATAGGGGAGTGCTGGTGTGGGGGCCACTGGAGGCTCCCGTTTCTTCATGGACTACTTCTTTGAAGTTTTGCCCTCTTGCCACTTCTACCAACAGCCAGTGGCTATTTAAACCACTGGCTGGTGTCCACTGGACCACTGGGGGGAGGAGGGGGCGTAGAAGGTAGAGTCCCACATAAGAGGAGCCAGAGGTGGTCATTGCTTTTCTACGGCTGGGGGGGGGGGGGGGGGGGGGGGGGGCGATATCCCTGTCATTTTGGGGGGCAATGCTCCCAAAGGAGAAGCTCTGGGAGCAACAGAAGAAGATGATGTGCCCCTGCCCACTGGATGGTGGTGAAGTTGGGTGGCCATGAGGGCCCACTGGAGCAACCTTACAGGATGGGTGCAACGGCATCATCAATGGCGACACTGTCACAGTGGCAGCATATTTAGATAGCATGGGAACAGGGTTTAGTTATTCGTATTTGGGTTTAGCCTTGCAGTAAGATAGCCTGTCCAGAGTCTTGTACTCCATAATTTTGCACTTCTTTTGGAGTACCAGGCAGTCCGGCAAGCAGGGGAGTGATGCTGACCACAATTCACACAGGTGGGAGGGGGCGCACATGGAGAATTCCTTTCTTGGGGACTGCTGGGGCCATTTGGTCCCCAGCACAAGATGACTTAGTCCGCTTTGTTTTGGGCCATCATCAGTGTGATCTCTGTGATGTCAAGGGGCTACCACCAAATGGGTACATGACGGCCCCACCACAAGGGACTGGCTACTGTGCTGGACATTGGGTGCAGAGAAATACAACATTGTCATGGGGCTGAAAGAAGACAGGAGACAATGGAAGAAGATGACATGCCCCAGAAAGTGTCCTCGCTCAAATAGTCGAAGCGCAAGTGGAGATGCTAACCCATGATGGAAAGAGGTTCAGGAGATGGAATCTAAGGTCACTATGGGTAACTCATGCACCATGTAAGGCATCCTTCCCCATATAGCCCACACTTCTGTTGAATTTGGAAAGAGGCAAGTCAAACCAGAAAATTGGACCTTAACTATAGGGCTGAAACGGGTGAGACTCCTTTTAGTCACCTCTTTACAACAGGCAGGAATACCTTGGGCCTATTCTAACCCCTGAACTCGCAGGGGGTGTACACCTTTGAGTAATTCTTCAATACAGATACCTGAGAAAGGGTTTCAATCACTGTCTGCAACCTACTGTTTGTCTGAGGGCAACAAAAGAAAGAGGTGAAATATTTTGTGATGATAACAAGTGAAACAGCGCAACTACAATTTAACAAAACTTTATTGAAGTAGGAGTGTTTGTAACAAATAATGTGACATGTGTATATGTTTTGCTTGTATATGTTGACTTATACGTTTTGTCAAAAATAATTTTATTTTATGTAAAAATTCTCTTTTCTATAACAACGAAAATAATCACACACACACACACACACACACACACACACACACACACACACACTCTCTCTCTCTCTCTCTCTCTCTCTCTCTCTCTCTCTCTCTCGCTCTCTCTCTCTCTCTCGCTCTCTCTCTCTCTCTCTCTGTAGTGCTTCGAGAATTTTGGAGTAAATTCTAGAACCACTCGACCTTCCACTGTTTCGAACACCTGATATTTTAGAGGTGAGTGGGAGAAATGAATATGCCCTAAATCGCCTCACCTATTTGTATGTGCAGGTCAAAAAAGAGTTATGAGAAAAAGATGGACCCGGTAGCCAAACGGCGGCAGACAAGTATCTGCTATACAGCCCACAGAGTTTCCGTGCACGGGTTCAGAAGAGCAAGAAAAGTTTATGTAGCATTCTGTGCTCTTTAGCGTCTGTGTTAATTGTAAAAAGACTAATGAACAATTGAATAGAGATTTCTATGTTCATTCATGTACTGGACTTGCTTGAGACTAGAAACTTTTGATTACTTCATGTCTTGGCCATGAACGAAGCAAGACACATGTTTGCTATTTGAATATGTGTAAATGAGTCTAATGTTAAAGGAATAAGTTAGCTTGCAGAAGTTATCATCTGTGAAAGTTGAAAATATAAAGTGATTGAACTGAAAAGTATTCTACAAGTACTGAAATTATTTCAAGAACAGAGAAGTAGTTTAATAAATTCCTTTAATCAGCCATAGTCTTCAGAGGAGGAGCTTTTGGGGAGATCGACATTGCTGACTACAAAGAGAAGAGGATCGGCTACACACAACACGCAAGTTAACCGATTTGAGAGACATGTGAGCCTGCAACTCAATACCACATTGTCTCTTGTCATCCAAAAAACTTTAGAACATGGCGACCCAAGTGCAGGACCTGAAGAAAAAGGGAATTTCAAGACAGAAACAGGAAGAAAATATTAGGTGCTGCCATAGCAATCAGGCCTAACAAGATATGAGAACTATTTCCAGTAATTGTATTAGTCCAATAAACCAATGGAAGAAAGCTGTGAGTGCAACACAGTAAAAGACTTGAGAAAGTAGCAGCAGAAAAAAAACCAGAGAGAAGACCTCAACTTTTCAACTAAGAAGATTGGGTGTGGACAGTAAGCAGTTTTCACACATGTACATCGCACTGACACCGACACAGCAACCAGCCACCGATGCCGACTGCATCAGCTACTGCTCACCGGTGCTGACTCCACGTCTGCTTGCCGACGAAAACACTGAAACCAACATTCGACGCTGCCAACGCCAGTGCTGTCCACCGATGTTGATTACATATCTACTAACCAACACAGCTTTTACTCCACGGGGGTGAGCAAAAAACAATAACTGTTTGGTAAAGTAGAAGGAACTGTTGAATGTTAAACTGTTAGTGTAGTTATTGTACTCTGTGGTGAATTTTCTTTTAGATGATTACTAGGTCTAAAATCAATAAAGCATCAAGAACAGCAACTAGCAGAACCAGCCATGGCTATGACAGTGAATAAGGAAATGCCAGACTGGGCTGAAGTAGCAAATTTAATCAAAGAACTAAGTCTAAAGTTAGACTCAGTAAGAACAGAGTCAAATGCTCAAATTACTACTCTAAGTAAAAATTTAAATGCTCAAAATGCTTCCTTGAGAGATGAATGCAGTGTGAATTTAAGTGAAAAACTAGAAGCACAAAGTGTAACTTTAAGTGAAAAGTTAGATGCACAGAGTGCTAATTTAAGTAGAGAAATAGACACAGTGAATATTCAAGTAAATAATCAATTGGACGTTGAGAATAGGACTTTAGGATTGTTAAGTGCAAAAGTAGATGAACAAAATAAGGAATTTAGCCAATTGCATGAACGTATGGGAAATTTGAAGACCGCATTTGATATTTTAACCACTACAGTGGAAAATTTTAATATAGATTTGAAAGGTGAATTAAGTAGCTTTTTAAGTAGTCACGTCAATCAGCTGTTCACTGACTTTAGTCAGAAACAGAGTAACCAATTTCAGGATTTGGCAAAGAAACTAGAATTTGATGATGAAGATAAATGTAACGGTGTAGAGTCTGAACTGAGCGAAAAACTATGATCATTTCAAAGTGTATGTAATGTTACATTTGATGCTGTAAAACAAAGGTTACACACTTTAAGGGAAAATGTTGTAAAGTAGGACAAACTAATTTCTACAGTCCAATCGCAAATTGCAGGTGTCGACACTAGAGTTGATACCATGGAAAGGAATTTTAAAGAGAAACTAGCCACTTAAGACATAATAAGTATCAGTAATCTGGAGGAACAAGTCGAAGAGATGATAGACAGAAAAGTTGCTACAAGAGTGACCTCCGACAACGTTTCTTCAAATTTAGCTTCAGAACTTCATGATACTAAGAGAGGCATAGATAATTTATGGAAAGAATTCAAACTTATCTAGGATAGAATAGAAAACAGAATAACTTTACTTGATGTTGTGTGATTGTTTTACTGTTGGGAGACTTTCACACAAAATTTAACGAGAAGTACTGGTTTGCACTTGCTCAAGTGAGCTTAATATATGATCCATGGGATCTGGATGGAGTCACATCAGTCTCCCAGGGACGTTAACGTTCTGTGTTAAGGAGTGGAGTGACAATCATCGGATCCCTAGTTGTTTTCGGTGTTTCTTCTGTACTATTTTTCCTGCACCGAATTCCTTTCAAATCTTAAACTATTCAGTAATCTATTCTTGATTTCTTAAACTATCCTGTAATTTTAGTATGTAGGAAACCGTATATGACTACAAGATTGAGACCAATTTAAGAGAATCACATGTGAACAATGATCACTAGACCTGAAGTGAAACGAATAGAATGTTATATTAGTGGAAAGTATAATATGATGATATTTTTTAAACTGAGTGATGTCGAGACGACATAAACTGAATAGAGGATTTTATGTGTGTATAAAAGAATAGTATAAACTGAATGACTAAACAACTATATTATTATAGTGTATAATTTTCTATTTTTATAGAACTTTTTATACCTGTTATGAGACATGAAGTGGATGGGAGGGTTTGTATTAGTGGAAGGGTTTCCTGTCTTTGGGGCTATCTTCTTTCTCTTCTTCAATCTTAGCAACCACTTCTACTTTTTCCTTTCTTACTTCTCATCTGAGTACTGGTCTATCTTTCCCTCTTTCCATATGCATATACTTCTATCACTGAAGTCCTCCTTATTTTATATAGTTTCCAATAACTTTCAACTTATTTCATGCAAGTAGACTGAAGAATCAGGCTAAACAAACACACTTCCACATACACACACCATAACACGAATACGCAAACAATGAAAGTACAGATTAAAAGGATGTGAGAACCGTCAAGTGTTGTAGGGGGAAAGAATGTGCACATGGAGAAATATGCACTTAAGGTTGATTATTGTGATGGTTCTATATCACCTAGTTACTTGGAAAAACTATCATGTCGATATTTATTAATATGTATATATAGGAAATACATTGCCTAGTTACTTGTAAAACCTATGATGTAGCTATTTATTAATATGTATAAAAAGGAAATATATCTATAAAAACAATGACAATTCTATATCACAAAGGTACATAAGGATATAAAAACTATGATAATTTTACATTGAATATACCTAAGTAGGAAGCGTGAATAAGGAAAGAGAACATAAGCCAGAGAGGTCCGTCTAACAAATATTATGATGACTTGTAGGATAGTGGGACTCTTATAACCTAAGTAAGCATAGTATATATTGAATAATGTATGTAGGCATGAAGCAGATACTGGAAACGTAGAAGTGGATGAGTACGGGAGGACTCTAGGGTATAAGAGAGAAGTATGAAAAAGTGAGCGTGAAGTGTGAAGTAGATTTTAATTTTACCAGGTAATATTTAATTATAGTGTACACAAAGGTGTATTGTAGGGCAATGAACCATGAGGCCTACTCAAGAAGGATAGGGGGGGGGGGGGGGGCACCCAGCAAGTACTGGACAAAAAGGGCAGATAGGCAGGCCTAAGAAAGGCTGACCTGTACTGTGTGGACAGGGGCACCAAGAAGGGGACTGCACACACACACACACACACACACACACACACACACACACACACACAAAAACCACAACTTGTGCAAGCTATCGGACACAGTGACTCCTCCTTCCAGCAGAAGAGTTGAAGGGGAAGGAAGAAGGGTGAAGGAAAAGGACTGGAGAGGTTTAGGAAAAGGCATACAATACTGAAAAGTGGCCCAGAACCCCAGCTAAAGGGAGACTTACCAGACAAGATCAGAAGGAAAGATTGATTGTTGGTGACTGCACCGGATGAGAGCTGAAAACTTGAGAGCTTAAAGATGGAAGACAGGGTAATATGCGAGGCAGATATTACTGCTTAAACACCGTGCATGAGCTAATGAGAGTGAAAAGAGAAGTGGACTGTATGTAACAGAGGTGGGAGGGGGGACAGCAAAAAATAGACAGGTCACAAAATGAAAGATGTAGAAAACTAAAATTGAGTGAAGAAAGGAGTAGTTACTGAGAAGAAATGCTGAGATGGAAGGAATTAATGCAAATTAAGGCCAGGTGGGTGGCAAGAACCAAGGACATGTTGTAGCATTAGTTCCCACCAGCAGAGACATGAGAAACTGGTGTCTGGAAGAAGAATCCAGATGGCACATGTAATGAAACAGGCACTGATGTCATGACTGTCATTCTCTGCAACAGGATAGTGTGTGTTGCTGGTATACACCCTCTGCCTATGCCCATTCATCCTACCTGATAATTTGATGGTAGTCATCCCAATGTAAAAGGCTGAACAGTGTTTACATAACAGCTGATATATGGCTCTCCCTTTGATAGTATATGTTTTGCCA
Source organism: Schistocerca serialis cubense (assembly GCF_023864345.2). NCBI lineage: Eukaryota > Metazoa > Arthropoda > Insecta > Orthoptera > Acrididae > Schistocerca > Schistocerca serialis. Next base: position 376,207,085 of record NC_064639.1, read on the forward strand.
GTTACAGGACTGTTATAGGTGGTGGTAGGAGGGTGCATAGGGCAAGTATTGCAGTGGGGACAACCGCAGGGGTACGAGCCATAGGGTAGGGAGATGGGTGCAGAGGAGGATTAGGGTCTAACAAGGATATTGCAGGGATTGGGAGGGCAATTAGAAGCTATTCTAGGTAGGTGGGCAAAATCTCAGACAAAATGGATCTCTTTTCAAGGGCATTATTTTAGGAAGTCATGGCCTTGTCGAAGTAGGTGATTAATACATTCAAGGCCAGGATAAGTGGTGTGCTCTGAAGTTGTTTTTTGAAGGGATCAGCAGTGACAGGATTGGATGTGATGGCCCAGGAAATCTGCTTTTGCACTAGGCTTCGACAAGGCCATGACTTCTTACAATCATGCCCTGAAATGAGATCCATTCTGTCTGAGATTTTACCCACCACAACTAGAATAACTTTTAGTTGCCCTCCCACTCTCTGCAATATCCTTGTCAGACCCTATGATCATTCTGCACCCACCTCCCTACCCTATGGCTCCTACCGCTGTGACCAACCCCGCTGCAAGACCTGGCCTTTGTGCCCTCCTACCACCATCTATAACAGCCCTGTAACTGGCAAAACATATACTACCAGAGGGAGAGCCCCTTGAAATGACACTTCATATACTAGCTGTTATGGAAACACTATTCGAGCTTTTACATCGCCATGACTGCCACCCAGTTGTCAGTCAGGCTGAATGGGCATAGGCAGGGGGTGTATACTGGCAACACATAATATCCTGTTGCAGAGCATGCTCTACAACTTGATAATCATGACCTCAGTTTCTAAGCACTCCACAGGTGGGAACTAGTGCTACAACATGTCCTTGGTTCTTGCCAGCCACATGGCCTTAATTGGTGTTAATTCCTCCTATCTCTTCATTTCCTCACAGTAACTACTCCTTTCTTCATTTCATTTGTTTTCTACATCTATCATTTTGTGACCTGTTTATTTTTCACTATCCCCCCCCCCCCCCCTCCAAACTCTGTTGCATACAATGTACTTAGCTTTTCATTCTTGTTAACTCGTGCTCGATGTTTAAGCAGTAATATCTGTCTTGAATATTACCCTGTTTCCCACCTTTCAGCTCTCAGGTTTTCAAATCTCATATGGTGAAGTCCCCAGCAATCATTCTTTCCTTCTTGTCCCATCTGATAAGTCTCCCCTGACCCAGGGTTCCGTGTGACTTTTACGAACTGTACCTCCTTTCCTAAATCTACAGTTTTTATTTTTATCTATCCAATTACATTCAATTCTCTCTCTGCATTATTTCAGAGAGCAATAATATCTTAAGCAGCTGAGTACAGGCTGATTTATGAATTTCATGTACTCTGTATGCAGTTCTCTCTCTCCAGGTTTGCATCATTATATCATTGTTTTCTCTCCACTGTTCTTGAGCTTCATCAAAGTTTTATTTATCCTGTTCCTGTGAAAAATCAGTGGTTGAAACACGTGTTTGTGTTCAGCTCTTCATTTGTTGGGTCCAGGTTTTTAATTTGGGCTGTAATTTGTAAAGCAGTATACTAAACGTAAGACAGAGAAAGGGGGAACTACATTAATTGTACATTTCACCACTGACATTCAGTCGATGAGGCACCTAGTTACACTGCCGCAGTGCGTCACAACATGAGTACCCGCAGATCACAGCTATGGAAATTTACCTGCCTTGTATTATTCATAAATCGACTTAACTGTAGCAGTAACATTGGCATACTTATACGAGGCAGCCTGATACAAGTTGAGAATGACTTAAAATAAAATTAGTTATAACAACAAAGCATGCCTAGTTTATTCCATATACAACTCGGAGTATTGAGATGTTAGTACTGTAAGAGCTTCTTGAGTCTGACTCACTGTCAGTCATTGTCTTTTGTTTGCCTCAATTAAATACAACTGTAAGAATGGTTATTTATTAATAAAAGATCAGTTTCTGCCTTTACCACCACAAAAATATTTTTCCAGTCCTTTGAAACTCTGAATCACTGCTTGATCCTCTTACTCTGTAAAGAGTTGTGGTGCTTCCATTGCTTTAGAGATAGAAGTGTTTTGAATGAGAAATAGGGCCTATACTTTAAAACCAAAGCAATCATTTAACCAGTGCTGGTCAGGGAGGAAGAAGCTTTCTGTAGTTTGTAGCACCACTTCTACAGAATTCATTTATACCCTTGGCAATGTATAATTGCTAACACTATGCACGAATCTAACCACTCACTAAAAGATTATAATGATGCATAATAATGCCTCTGTAAAGCCATGCCTTAAATAAGATAGTAAAATAGTAACATACTTACGAATGATGGGAAGAAAAGAGCATTCTTAAAATCTTTCATTTGCACTGACAAAATGAATGTCCCAAAAAATAAAATAATAGACATCAGGAAAACATCAGGCACATGCTGAGGTGGGTAGCACCCATCTCCACTAAGTGTTCCATTTATTGCCTGGGAAATAGAAACAAAGAAGGATTTGCTAAGTTTGAACACAAGTCAACTATAAAACTTCAATACGAGCGGATGCTGAAAAGTAATGCCTCCAAATTTTTTATGTGAAAACTCTTAAAGATTTTTAAATGAAACAAATGATATTAACCTTGTACATCTTTGTTCATCATGTCTACACATTTATTTCTCAACATAGTGATCCCGGCAATGTACACGTTTTTCACAAAGAGAGACTCTTTTGCTGACACCGTAACTATAGAATTTTTGACTCTGTTGCTGGAACCAGAACCTTACCTCTGCTTGTACCACTTCATTACAACTGAAGTGAAGTCCTCAAAGCAGTTCATTACATTTGGGAACAGATGAAAATCAGATGGGGACAAGTTGGGACTATATGGAGGATAATTGATGACAGTGAACGAAAAATGTCATAGCACTCTTGTGTGGTCTTGCAATGTCATGCTGAAGAAGAGGGTGAACCAGATGTGGACAAACTCTTCAAATTCGAAATTTGAAAACAGCATGCTATTTCTCAAACATCAACATAATTATGTTACACACCACCATGTTACATGCCACAATTCAGATGCCTCTAGTGGCAGAGGACTGCTGATATGTAGATATGAAGAATAGAGATTTAAAATATTAATACCATTTGTTTTTGTTAAAAAGCTTTATGGGTTTTCACAAAAAAGTTCAGATGGTTTTCTTTTCAGCATGCCCTCATATTTTGATGTGATAATGATTACATTTAGAGCTTCGGATATTGTGTTTAACATTACTTGAAATATAAAGCAGTGTGAAAGAAGTGATAAGATGAAATAAGTTAACATCTTTGTTAAAAACTCACTTCCCCACTCAAATACGCTCTTATGCATGGTAACAGAAACACTATAATGAAAATGATAGTTGTTACTCACCATATAGTGGAGGTGCTGAGTCGCAGAAGGGCACAACAAAAGACACTCGCACAATTAGCTTTCAGCCAACAAGGCCTTTGTCAAAATTAGACAACACACACACACACACACACACACACACACACACACACACACGACCACAGCCTCTGGCAGTTGGACTTTTTGTTGTGCCTTTCTGCGACTCAACATCTCTGCTATATGGTGAGTAGCAACTATCCTTTTCATTATATTGTTACATTTCATCCTGGTTTTTCCATTTTTGATTCTGTAACAGAAACATTCATATCAGAGCAGTGCCTAACACAATACATTATAAAATTATGATTGGAATGATTGAAATTATACTAAAATTCCTCTCCTGCATTTATAAGGGATACCAGAAAACAACAAATTATTGGCACAAACTTGACTTAGCATTAGTTGCAAAGAAAATCCAAAGAGGGAAGGCATATTTGTATTTTTCAAAATACCAAATATATTCAGTTAATGTATGGTAAGACTGAGCTGTTCAAGCTATAAAAGCATGCATGAGCACCCATGCACCAACACACACACACACACACACACACACACACACACACACAAAATATCTTACAACTACAGATTAGACATTCACTGAACAAAGTATATAAGGAAATTTGATGAAATTACTCTTTAAACCATTAACAGAAGTGGTCCTGAAGCAAAAACAATGCCTTGGACAGCTTCCCACTATACTTCATTTTGACAGTCTCCTGTGACCTTGTCAGGAGATTTTGATCTTAAGCTCCTGTGAAGATTTGCCCCCTTGCGAACATCACAGGATCACTTTGCCAGTAGTTGGTTGGGTCTTCCCATTTTTTGGCAGTGGTGACTCTGCATGTTCCTTTTGCTTAATTAGATCCTTTGTCTTAGGGCCCATAGTTATAAGCTGAGCACTGATCCATGGTGATTATGCAGTTCCGGAATTACAACTTCTTGTTATTTGCATGTGCGTGTGCGTGAGAGAGAGAGAGAGAGAGAGAGAGAGAGAGAGAGAGAGAGAGAGAGAGCTGATAACGGATTTATCTGAAAGCTGATATTTTCCAACAGCCTACTTTTAAATATGCCCGTCTGTTGCTACGAGCCTCCTGTCAATGGTGAGTATCAGCATGACTTGTTTCACATCATTATTTAATTTTCTATTGTTTGAATAAAACACATAAAATGTTGCAATATAATAATGTAAAATAGAAGTTCCTTTTTACATCAAGGCTAGGTACATGCCTTTAACACAGCTCCCAAGAATTGCAATTTAGAGAAATACATCGTTTGAAAAGTATTTGTCCAAAAATATGCAAAGTACTTGTGTCATGTAATTGATTTAAGAGCCATATTAGCAACTAATTCTCACAAATTTGACCATGTCAATTTAAATTATATAAAATCAATGTGTGCACTCACTGTTACTGGTATTTCACTTAGCATTACAACTGTGACCACAGGTATCTAAACTATGGATGTGAGTGTGTGTAAATGTTGCAAATGCTATTTATATTGGTCATTTCCATCTACATTTGGGAAAGGTTAATCTTTCTGTTATTTTTTATCTTTGTGGAAGGTCGTTTCCTTTCTGCCTAGCCTTACTCAGCTTCTTGTAGTTAGCTGGCTCTCAGTGTGGGTTCACAGTCTGTGTCAGATTTGGTGTTGTCAACAGGTACAATCAGGCTCTGAAAGGGCATCTTTAGCTGGCACAAATATTTTCTGCAGCAGTTCAAGCCACAAACACTTTCAAATAGGCTAGCAACCGACAAGTATTCTGTCTTAAACAAAGCTTGTAGTTTTCCAGAATTTCTTATCAGTTTTAAGACTTAGTTTTCATGATGTTTGATTCTCTGAAAGTTAACTGAGAAATTTGTAAACTGACAAGGACTGTCTTCAGTATTACAAAAAATATGGACTGATGAAAGAAATATATAAAATGAGGAAATCTTTGAATCAAATCCAGATCACAATGAATACAAAGAACTATAGCATGTTCTCAGATATACAATAAAAAAGGCAATAGGAAGGGGTGATGTAAATCATGATCTGATAAAATACTCTTCAGTAGGTTTTAAAACAAACTACCTTAGAGTTCTGAATCTTTGCTGGATCAGGAAGGAAATACAAAAAGAATGGAAGATGCCTTGGTTCGGAACTTGTTTGGGATGGCCATGTTCCAGGTATTTGGATTTACTGTCATCAACGCAGCTCACCTTGGGTATGATCAGGTACCGTATTCTCAATTGGAAACACTGTGTGAGGAGTTTTTGGACTTTTTTTGGAAAGTATGCTACCAATTTTTCTGCTCATATTTCTTTGAAATTCACAGCTTGGCCTTGTTTAATTGACTGTGCCTGTCCAGGGTTGCATTAATGATCTGAATAATATTGTTGTCCTGGGCTTCTCCACAGCTGACCACTTGAAAAAATTGTGCACTTTGTTTTCTGCCTTACAGTCTGCAAGGTTACGTTGTAACTTCACAAAATCTCAGTTTTTTCACCCTTCTATTGTTTATTTGGGATTTGAGGTCTCGCATGTTCTGTTTTGCCCTTTGCCAGACATCTCCACTATTATGTCTATGTCTTGCCCCTCATTCGTGAAGGAGCTACAGGCCTTCCTAGGCGAGATAGCCTACTACCACAAATTCCTGCCTGGAGCAGCCACATTGGCCCATCTATGGCATGCCTTGTTGCATAAAAATGTACTTTTTTTCTGGAGCCTGGATTTTGAATGCGGTTTTCAAATATTGAAATCCAAACTACTCTCAGACTCTTGTTTAACTACGGTCTCTCTGCACCAGCACATAGTTCTGGTAACTGATGCCTCACAGTACAGCCTCAGTATGTTCTAATGCACTGAAATGCCGATGGCTCTGAAAGACCTGTTGCTTTCACCTCTAAATCTCTCACTCCACCTGAGCAGTGTTACTAGTGTTACTCTCAGCTGGAAAAATAAGTTCCTGTCATAGCCTTTGCTCTCTGGGAATTTTTTTTGCTCCAAGTTTCACCTTATTACTGACAATAAACCCTTGGTTTCCTTGTTCCTTGTTTAACCCTCACACTTCCTTACCTGACAAGGCAGCACATTGCCTACAATCTGGGTGCTGTTCTTGTCTTGCTACAATTATGAAATCCTTTTGTGACCTATGTCTAAATATGCCACAGCGAACACCTTGTCCTGCCTTTCTGTGGGTCCTGATCCCACCCTTGATCATGAAGGATTGCTTTGCTTGGACCTCAATACTGAAATGCAGGCTGTGGTCGAAGGTTTCCCCAATTATGAGCTCATGCATAGCAGCTGCCATTGCTGCTGACCCGGTTCTCCTCCAGGTGGTTCGGTTTGTTCAACAAGGCTGACCAGATAAACTGCCCAGTTGGGTTTTGGACCCTTGGCACAACTATTTTTCCTTATGGTATCACCTCTCTGGTTTAGGAGGTGTTTTGTTGTTGCCCACGGAAGACCTCTCACTGGAGTAGTTATTACCACCGAACCATGTGCGACATTCTATGCCTTCTTCACCAGCGCTCCCATCATGGCATTCATCATGCTGTGGCTCTGCCATTCCATCCTCAATCAAATGCAAGTCAGAACAACTACTGTATACGTTCAAGTCCAAAATGAAAAAGTTTGTTGTGAATTCCTTGCCAGATGAAGCCCTTCTCCATATTCTGAACACCTATCACTTCGTGCCCATGGGGGAGTGCAGCCTGGCTGAGTTGCTTTACAGCCGGCAGCCAAGCATGCTTCCCCACATTCTGTAGCCTAGGCTGCATCTACCACTGTCAGGTTCGTTCAACCAATATGCAACAGGATTGCCGAAGAGGGTGCAAGGGTTTGTTGCCAGCCCAAGTGGATACCAGCCATTGTTGTCTGCTATCGTAGATGCTGTCTTTGAGATGTCCTTGCAGTTGAAGGGCTGGTGGTGTGCCACTTTGGTCAGTTGCACACTAGCTCAACACCAAAAGCTACTGGTTCACGAGTGTGGCTCCTGTCACCACAGCCCGTTCCACCTCCGTCCACCTAGAGCCCATCTTCACCTGCTATAAAGGTGTCCCTGTTCCACTGGCTGCCCCCTCCACATGCGGCGCCCTGAGTTTCTAGCTTCCTGGCGCAGGACCCCAGACTGCCTCTGGCCTCGGGCCCATTGCCACAACCAGCTGTTCTGGTTGGACCGCCTCCACCAGGCACCTCGCTGTCATTGCCTCAGTCATCATCGTTGGTGGGTCCAGCCCCATCTCCTCTGCACTTGACCTGCCTGCTGATGATGGTGCAGAGATGATGATTGCATCCCCCTCTCCAGTGCTGTCGTCAGGCAACATGGGGACCCACCATCAGTGGGCATGCACGTGTTCCTCTGTATTCTGGCCCTGTGATCTAGTGCCTGCCCAGCACATCAACCCGCCCCCTACATTGGTATTATCTGACATGGCTCCAGAGCTGATAAATGTGTCTCTTGTTGGGCCGCAGATTTCTCCTTCATAGCCTGGGCAGCCATTTAACATGAGGGGGAGGTGTACTGTATCCTGCTACCAGTGCGCGTGGATGTGAGTGTGCTGAGTGTGATGTCAATGTGGGTGTGTGTTTGAATTGGCCACCAATATATCAGCGCAGGCTGGCTGCTGGAGGCTGCCTGTGGGAGGCAAGTGGACGCTGCACCTTCTGCTAGTGACTCATGCATATACATGTGCTGAGCAATGCTGAATGATGTGAGACCTGAGTATCTCCTGGCGTATACAACTTTCAAATAACTTCTGGGAATTCAGCCAGGTAACACTTTCAGCAACTACCGAAATATTGGTGGTCGCTGAAAGTGTTACTTGGCTGAATTCCCAGAAGTTATTTGAAAATGCTGAATGATGCTCGATGAGAGGCTTATTTCTGTTACTGTTCAGAGGTTTAAGAATAAAGCCATATTTATATTACTTGGATCAGTTTTGGGTATTACTTGGTTACTGCATATCTGTTGTGAATGGAGAAGTCAAGATTAAAACTGGATTTTTGGAAATATATTCTGCAAGATAAAAGATGCATTGGAAGACCAGAAAAAGGATGGAAGGGACAAATGTAACTGCAACAGGCTTTGGATGGCCTAATATCTGACAGAATAAAAATAAAATATATTTTATTGTAATGGTTGAAGGTTCACTTCAAGTACTTTGATATCCATACTGGTCTGTATTCATTTCAAGTTACTTGCAAGGAGAGCTTGTTTTTGTAATAAACTTGAGATTCAGTGTGTACCTTTAAAACTGAATTTGTACGAGTACACATGGAAATATTTTTGGTATTAAGCTTGAGAATAAATAACAGTTTTTTTCTAGTACACACAGAATCTCTCTCTCTCTCTTTCTCTCACAAGTTTTAAAAAGTGTTTGCTCTTATTCAACTTATATAAACCGCATCACAAAATTTAAGAAATTTAAATACCAAGCATCCAGCCGGCTCTAAATTGGTCCAGTTGACTACTAGTGCACTGTCAGTGTCATTAGATGTTGCACAGAAACATTCATTCAGAATCTCTTTGTGTCTGTCCAATGGGAACTTCTTTCCAATGCTGAGAACATTTTCCACTGCCTACAAGAAGGGAAAACAGATAAATTATAGTTTTTATATTACATGTAACATGACTAACATGTTAATATTGAGATACTTACCTTATATATGAAGATGAAAGCAATTAGAGTCGCAAAGTTCTCTTCAGTAAACCTAGTAATGTAGCAGACAAATGCACTGGCATCGAATGCGACAAGCAGTAGAAGAATTATTGTAATCCACGCACCAATCCAGAACCGGAATGACATGTAATCCCATCCTTGGCTCCTACAATCACAGTTGTGTTAGCACTTTCAAAGATCAAGAAATAAAGAATTGTAAAAAAGGTATAACCTCTTACATTATTACTAAGAAGTTGAAGCTAAAAAATTAAATACTTACATACAGAAATCATACATGATTGTTTCAAACACAAGAACGGGGCCAGTAGATCCAAGTATAGTCAATGGTTGGCCAGAAAAAAATCCATATCCTATTCCACAAACAAAACCAGATACCAGAGATTCCATCGCTGCCATGTTATTTCCTGTCGCATGACCCAAAAGACCACCAAATGTAATAATGGGTGACAGGCAAGCAAAATATAAGAAAATCCAAGATGCAACACATTGTATGGCCAGAGCATCTTTAAAATCTGACCAGTACCTGGAATAAAATGAGAACAATGGAATAAATAGATAAACATGTATATGATCTATTTGCAACCAGTCAGACAACACATAATATGGCAGTACTCGTAACTATTGCAATATTTGACAAATTTATCCAATAAGGCAAAGGGATTTCAAGGTAACTTTACATTAGTACTTCATTCTACATAATTTTATAATATTAAGAGAAGGACAGAGTGCTACTAACCATAAAGATGACCCTCTGAGCTGCAGACAGGCAGTGCAAAAAGACAGTCTTTTCATTGTACCTTCTGCTATTCATTGGGTCAACTTTGTGGTGAGTAGCAATCTATCCTTTACCTAATACTGTTGATATTCCAACATGAAGTTCCCATTGTTTAATTTTATAGCATGTCCTTCTTGACCAACCATCAGTCACTTAAGAGTAATTTATGTAGGAGGTTTACTTACTGTTGAACCACAAAGTGTAGTAGAACTGACAGAGATAAAGATTACAACACATACTTAATTTGGGTTTCATGTTCAGTCTCTAATTTAATTCATAGTTAGTTGCTGTTATTTGGGAATAATTAATGCACACTTTTGGCTATATTCGTCAGGCTATGCTGGAAATTGTACTGAGAAAATATGATAGAAACAATAAACAAAAATGAGGAGAGTGACCACTCACTCATCTATAGTTGATTGAGCCGAAGAAGTGTGTAGACACTCATGCAAAAATTTAGAGACTTTACAAGTTTTCAATCAATCACTTTGTTCACATCTCAGCCAAAACAATATGGAAACACAAATCAACCAAAATGGCTGTGACCTCACATTTTTATCAACTAACAGCAACTGCCTGTATTGTATCAGAATAATGACCTCCTCACAATTAAAATTGGCGCTTTTTGTGTGACTAACAGGAATATCCGTTCTTGAATGCAGACAATCAGATAATTAGCTTGAGTTAATATGACAATATCTACATACACACTCAGCAAGCTGCCATATGGTGGACGGTGTACCTTATACAACTATTACTCATTCTCTTTCCTGTTCTACTCACAAATGATGTGAGGGTAAAACGACAGTCTATACACCTCCATATGAGTCCTAATTTCTCTTATCTTGTCTTCATCATCCTTACACAAAATGTACATTGGTGGCAGTAGAATAAGCTAAGTTATTAATTTTCTTTTAAATCTTGTAGGGATTCTCAAATTTTTGCTGTAGTCTGAGAGGAGGTTGCTGTAGTCTTAGGACTAGAAGTAAATTTTTTTGCTGTGTAGAATATAGAACATCAGTTTGAATACAAGGTAGGAAGGCCCAGTCTAAATTTTTTAGGTGTTTTGTATTGCAGTTGTACAAATCACAGTTCAACTGAAAGCAGTTTTTATTATTAGCAGCAAATATCATTATTGATTAGATTTATTGGGTGATGAGTCTAATAATTCAAAAGTTGTTGAAAAGCTTTTCACAATATGTATACTTGTAGGAAAGGATAAAACTGTTCACTATAAATCTGGTGCTGGTCTGTTTAGTTATTGTTCAGGCTGTGTCTGGGTGTTTGATTTTTATGCATGTGTCATCAGCAAACATTACACTTTTTTTGCTGTGTAGAATATAGAACATCAGTTTGAATACAAGGTAGGAAGGCCCAGTCTAAATTTTTTAGGTGTTTTGTATTGCAGTTGTACAAATCACAGTTCAACTGAAAGCAGTTTTTATTATTAGCAGCAAATATCATTATTGATTAGATTTATTGGGTGATGAGTCTAATAATTCAAAAGTTGTTGAAAAGCTTTTCACAATATGTATACTTGTAGGAAAGGATAAAACTGTTCACTATAAATCTGGTGCAGGTCTGTTTAGTTATTGTTCAGGCTGTGTCTGGGTGTTTGATTTTTATGCATGTGTCATCAGCAAACATTACACTTTTTAAGCAGTTCTTTCAAATCTTTACAAGGTTGCTTATGAAGGATAAGAACAGAAATGGGACCAGTGCCAAACCCTTTAAGACTGCATGTTCTCCCAATTATGAGTACAGTTTTATTTCTATGATGCATTTTATAACTTTGATACTCTTCTTTCGGTTATAAAATAAGACTTTATACATGCAAGAGGGATTCCAATTTGTGCCACAAAATTTTAATTTGTGAAATACTATTTAATGGTTCCCACAATCAACAGTATTCACAAGGTCATAAATATCTTTTCTGTCATGACATGATTTGTTATTTAATTAGGATATATGGCTTTCTCTGCAGGAGAAACCAGCTGAGGAGCAGTTATCAAGCTGCGCACAAAAAACAAGCCAGCATTCTATCATAGGCTGCTGTGCCTAAAATTCTTGAAAAGGAGTGAAGCGGTGTTTTTAAGCACTGTTTTTAAGCCTGTCAGGGCGTTTTTAAGCCTGTCAGGGCGCATGCATTTGTTGAAATTAGCAACGGAAAATTTGAGCATGTAAGATTACAGTTTTATATGATGAGCACTGAGCTGAATGCTAACCATGGTGCTTTCCTTTTGATGTCATTAATGAGGCCCCCAAATAGTCTGCCTGACCTTGCCAGACCAGACTCTTCCCTTAACTTCTGTTCCTGTTCCTCCTCATCATCTTCATCTATTTGTTTTTCGGGAGGCCTCTTCCTCTGGTCCTGTAAAAATAATTTAAATTATAATAAATTTCCATAACATGTTTTAGAATATCAGTAGTCTGTTAGCACTGTTGAGATTGAATACTTTAGATTATTTGTGAAAAAGAAATGTACTTTTTTTAACTGAGATGGAACAATGAATAAAAATTATCTTAAAGAATAATAGAACATTTGTAAACTTATTAACAGAAACAAAAACTGTAAATGTTACAAAGTGTTCATTTTTCTTGTTCACTAAGTTACAGTCCATGTAGGCTTGATATCTTTAGTTACTGTCCCATTGTAGTTTTAAAATTGTAAACCAAATTAAAAAGACAACACTGTAAGAAAGCCACAGTGTTGCAAGATAAATTTTAATTCTTATTGGATTCACAAATATTGTATGTTCTAAGAACCAAGTCATACTTGTGTAACAAGCATTGAAAAGTGTACAATACTATGGCTAATAAATTTTAATGATACACATCACATATTATACACCTCACATGGAAGCAATTCTATTTCCTTGTCTCAATGTCTTGCTGCATCTCAGCATCTCAAATAACAGGGACATATCTGAACTCTGTACAGTCTAGGAGTTCATGCAGATATATACTGGGGAGGGTTAAGATATTAACTGACTTAAAAGATTGGTTACGCGATTCTCCCCATTGTAGATTCACTAACATTTTTATTGTTCCCTTCAGAAATATGAATAGCCTATTTGTATTTGTTTTAGATGTGCCTCAATGAAGATACTGAAACACTGTATTCTTACTTCAGATTGTATCATCTCTTCCGACATTTTTTATAATTCCTACACACAAGTTCCTGTTTCTGAAGTACTTTTTGAGTCATCAATATTTTGACTGGTTTGATGTGGCCCAACATGAATTCCTCTCCTGTGCTAACCTCTTCATCTAAGAATAGGACTTGCAAGCTATATCCTCAATTTATTATTTGCTGCAAGTATTCCAATCTCTGCCTTCCTCTACAGTTTTTGCACTCTACAGTTCCCGCTAGAACTATGGAAGTCATTCCCTGATGTCTTAAGAGGTGCCTGATCATCCTGTCCCTTCTCCTTGACAATGTTTTCCAAACATTCCTTTTCGCTCCGATTCTGTTCAGAATCTCCTCATTCGTTACCTTTCCAGTCCACCTAATTTACAACATTCATCTGTAACACCACATCTCAAATACTTCAGTTCTCTTCTGTTCTGGTTTTCCCAAAGTCCATGTTTCACTACCATACAATGGTGTGCTCCACAAGTACATTCTCAGAAATTTCTTCCTCAAATTAAGGCCTATGTTTGATAGTAGTAGACTTCTCTTGGTGAGGAATGCCCTTTTTGCTAGTGCTTGTCTGCTTTTGATGTCCTCCTTGCTCCATCTGCCATTGGTTATTTTGCAGAATATGTTGTAGAATTCCTTAACTTCATCTACTTCAAGACCATCAATTCTGATTTTAAGTTTCTCACTGTTCTCATTTCTGCAACTTCTCATTACTTTCGTCTTTCTTTGATTTACTCTCAATCCGTAATCTGTACTCATTAGACTGTGCTTCTATTCAGCAGATCATGTAATTCTTCTACACTTTCACTCAGGATAGCTGTGTCATCAGCGTATGTTATCACTGATATAATTTCACATTCAATTTTAACTCCACTCCTGAACCTTTCTTTTATTTCCATCACTGCTTCTTCAATGTACAGATTGAACAGTAGGGGCGAAAGACTGTATCTCTGTCTTACACCCTTCTTAATCCGAGTACTTCATTCTTGATCATCTGTTCTTATTATTCCCTCTTGGCTCTTGTACATATTGTTTAACAGCCATCTCTCCCTACAGGTTACCCCTATTTTTCTGAGAATTTCGAACGTCATGCGCCATTTTACATTTCTGATCGCTTTTTCCAGGTCAATAAATTCTATGAACATGTTTTGATTTTTCTTTAGCCTTGCTTCCACGATCAACTGCCATGTCAGAATTACCTCTCTGGTGCCTTTACCTCTGCTAAAGCCAAACTGATCGTAATCTAACACATCCTCAATTTTCTTTTTCATTCTTGTGTATATTATTCTTGTAAGCAACTTGGATGCATGAGCTGTTAAGCTGATTGTGTAACAATTCTCGCACTGACAGCTCTTGCAGTCTTCAGAACAGAGCGAATGATATTTTTCTGAAAGTCAGATGGTATGTCACCAGACTCATGCATTCTTCACACCAACATGAATAGTCATTTTGTTGCCAACGCCCCTAGTGATTTTAGAAATTATGATGGAATGTTATCTATCCCTCCTGCCTTATTTGATCTTAAGTCCTCCAAAGCTCTCTTAAATTCTGATTCCAATACTCGATTTCCAATCTCTTCTAAATTGACTCTTGTTTTTTCTTCTACCACATCAGACAAATCTTCCCCCTCACAGAGGCCTTCTATGTACTCTTTCCACCTATCTCTCTCTCCTCTGCATTTAACAGTGGAATTTCTGTTGCACTTTTAATGTTACAGCCCTTGCTTTTAATTTCACCGAATGTTGTTTCAACTTTCCTATATGCTGAGTCAGTACTTCCATCAATCATTTCTTTTTCAATTTCTTCACATTTTTCATGCCGTTACTTTGTTTTAGCTTCCCTGCACTTCCTATTTATTTCATTCCTCAGAGACTTGCATTTCTGTATTCCTGAATTTCCCTGAACATTTTTGTACTTCTTTCTTTCATCTCTTAACTGAAATATTTCTTCTGTTACCCATGGTTTCTTCACAATTACATTCTTTGTACCTATGTTTTTCTTTCCAACTTCTGTAATTGCCCTTTTAAGATATGTCCATCCCTCTTCAACTGCACTGCCATATTGATTCTTCCTGACTGATCTCTTAAACTTCAGCCTACACTTCATCACTACTAAATTGTGATTTGAGTCTGTATCTGCTCCTAGATATGCCTTACAATCCAGTATCTGATTTTGGAATCTCTGTCCGACCATGATGTAATGTAACTGTATCACCTGGTGTTTTCCAAGTGTACCTCCTCCTCTTATGATTCACTATTACTAGTTGAAATTTATTACATAAATCAATTAGTCTTTCTCCTCTCTCATTCCTTGTGTAACCTTTTCTTCTACTCCTTCCCCTAGAACTGCATTCCGGTCCCCCATGACTATTACGTTTTCATCTCCCTTCACATACTGTATTACGATTTCAATAAACTCATATACTTTCTCTATCTCTTACTCTTCAGCTTGCGACATCGGCATGTGTAACTGAACTATCATTGTCAGTGTTGGTTTGCTGTTGATTCTGATAAGAACAATCAGATCACTGAACTGTTCACAGTAACAGATTCTCTGCCTTACCTTCCTACTCATAATGAATCCTAGTCCAATTATACCATTTTCTGCTGCTGTTGATATTACCCTGTACTCATCTAACCAGAAATTCTTGTCTTCTTTCCATTTCATTTTACTGACCCCTAATATATCTAGATTGAGCCTTTGCATTCCCCTTTTCAGATTTTCTAGCTTCCCTACCACATTCAAGTTTCTGGCATTTCATACCTCGATTCGTAGAACATTATCATCTCATTGGTTATTCAATCTTTTTCTCATGGTCACCTCCCCCTTGAAAGTCCCCTCTCAGAGATCCAAATGGGGTACTATTTCAGAATCTTTTGCCAATGGAGAGATCATCATGACACTTTTTCTATTACACACCACATGTCCTGTCGATACACATTATGTGTCTTTAATGCACTGGTTTCCATTGCCTTCTGCATCCTCATTCCATTGACCATTGCTGATTCTTCTGCCTTTACGGGCACTTTCCAACCCCAAGGACAAGAGAGTACCCTGGACCTCTGTCTGCTCCTCCGGCCTCTTTGACTAGGCCATTGGCAGAGTGAGGATGACTTATTATGCCAGACTTTTTTCTTTGTTGAGCCATTAAGGACCATGGGACAATGGCTGGCATGTATTTATTGATGCAATAATTTACCAACAGCCATATGTATTGTAGAAATTTATTTTATGAACTTCTTATGTGCTACCAGTTTCAGCATTACATTGATGCCATCTTCAGGTCCCTGTACAATGAGTAGAACAAATGTACTATAGTAAAAAATATAGAACGTACGTTAACAATTGACAGGTATCATGTTGACAATGTAAGTGGCACTGGTAGTTATACAAATCCCGAGGAAGACTTATCTTGTTTACAGAGATTAAAATAATATTGTTTTACCAATTTTCTGTACTTATTTGGGACTTTGCTTCTGATCTTTGAAGGAAGTGTTATATTAAGATAATAAAAATATATATTTGTGAAAATGTTACAGTCACTGACAGCAAACCCGAAGATACTTTCATGACTTATTACGCTGGGAAAGCCTACGAAGTCACAAAATATGTTACTGTTTGATCCAATGAAAATCTGTTTCCTTACTTTCCTATCTTCCACAATTCAAGCATAAGGGCTACTTAGTTCTGTTCATTTAGGTGATACAATTTCCATTTTTGCATTGTTACCTTTCTGTTAAAATAATTTACAGTTTATTTTTACCATACCACGATTTCATCCAACTGTCTCTGTAACTTGACTTTTGTATCAAGAGTCACATAGATTTGTGTACATTTGATCAATTTGTGTTCAGGAGCTTGCAGCTGTACATAGTGGATTTGATATTGCCTTGATTAAGTCATATGTTTTCACTGATCTACGAATTTTCCTACTGTCCTTACAAGCTTTGTGTTTATACTTGGATTACCTACTAAACTGTGTATAATACAAATGTACAATTTTGCTTAGAATGATATGCAAAAGTTCTCCTACATCTTCAATGAAAATTTATTCATAAATTTGGTAGCAGAAAAATATTTATAAAGTAAACTGAGCAACTTCTAAAACTTATTTTCTGTCCTGTTACTTCTAGCATATAGATGGTGCTTTTTTATGTATGGGTCTAGAGCCATTGTAAATTTCTTAAATAAGGCCATTCTTTGATTCTGACAAACATATTATATCATTATGCAACAATTATCTAATTTTACTCTCATACCAAGCGACATCACAATAAAATTTTTTACACCTGAAACATGTTTTATTCCACACA
Source organism: Schistocerca serialis cubense (assembly GCF_023864345.2). Lineage (NCBI taxonomy): Eukaryota > Metazoa > Arthropoda > Insecta > Orthoptera > Acrididae > Schistocerca > Schistocerca serialis. The sequence continues at coordinate 376,224,382 of NC_064639.1, forward strand.
TCTGTTTGTGGGAAAAAGCAACATCTCTAATAGCAGTTTCCTATAGCCACAGTAGGTAAGGATAGAACTATCCCACATGTGAAGTCTATAGATGAAATAAGAAATGTGCAACCCTTTTGCAGGTTTTGTGACTATGTCGCCATGCATAATACACTAAAATATGTTAGTGCAGCAATTGAAATGGGAACAAGCATGGTGTGGTAAATGCTTGCAATGAAAGAGGATACATGTCGAGAATCAATTGGCAGGAGAACAATGGAAATGTGTTCTCTCATGAGAGCCACAGAATGGCTTTACATTATTGCAGAGAACATAATGCTGCTGCCTGTTTCTCAAATAAAATTCAAACAGCTTCAAATGAATTTGAAAATTTTGCTGTCGAACTTTTCTGCACAGTGTATCAATGTTGATGGCATCAAATGCTTTGTTGAAATCTAATAGCGTCAACTTTGTAGCCTCGTGGTTGTCTATGGCATATTTCAGTGCAGTTTTTGTGCAATGGTGTTCACAGAAACCAAACTGATTCTGTCATGTAAGTTGAATTTCTGCATGTATTCACTCAGTAGATAATTAAAAAAAAATGTTTTAATGATACAACAGACACACTAAGTAGATTATTACTGAGAGAAAGGGGCATAATGTGGAAATAATCAATAGACAAGCATAAATATGATGGCAGTACTGATGAAAAAAATGTCATTTTCTGAACACTCCTGTGTCATGATATGCACTGATGTGAAGAACATTTAATAATTTAATATTTACTCCCATGCCTTATTTGCAATGCTATGTCAGACATAGTAACTTTTCCCACCTAGTAAAGAATAACTTCATTTATAAAATGTCTTTTCTGCATTGTAATTGTTGGTCACTAACAGTGTTTATCCTCATGGCATAGACATAATCCAACAACACACTAGTGCTCCCTATCAACAGATAGAAACTGCAGTCATTTCATTTGTGTCACATTCAGAAGTGCAGAGAATGTCCGACTTCATTAACAGCTACTGACAGTGACAGTACAGTGATCTAACCATACTGTCACTGACTTTTGGAAATGGCCTAGGATTTAAAGAAATGACCCATCTTAACCTCTGTTGGTGCTGTATCATATTAGGAGGTTCTACTCATTCCTATGAAGGAGCTGCAGCTTCTAGATGCAATGCCAGTTAGTACATGGTGATAAGTGCACACAACAGAAAGTTATTCACATCTCCTTGGCAACTGTGGATTTTGTACTGACACTCATATGGCACTACGTATAGCAGAAATGTATGCTAGTCAACATGGCACTCTTACACAATCAAAACTTCTGGGCCTGATTCATCATAACCACCTAGTAGGCACTGTGTTTATAGTAGCATACTATTTTTCTTCACTGGTGTGCAGGTACCAATATCAGGTTCACAAGATAACATTTGCAGCACTATTCTCCTGATGACCTCTGATAGCTTAGCAGCAGCTTCTACCGTGGAATGAAGAAATTCATCACAGTACCCAAACAAAATATTCCTATTGTGCATCACTACTCTTTTGGATTATAACCATGTGATGAGAAACATTCCTACCATAACAAAGGGTACAAATTCACCCAGGAAAGAACACAGCCTGTTTTGTATTTCGCTTTCTGTAGTAATAACTTAATTTTACTTGCAGACTGCATCAATTTCCATTTATTTTCTGTAAGCTCTTCTTACAAATCCCTCCCTTACTTTATATTTGTCTTGACTGAAATTTCAGCACATTCATTCAAACTGGAATGTAAAGTATCAACGATTCTTTAAGTAACTTCCAGATAACAAAGCTATCAAATTTTGGTATGTTTGTCAAATGTTCTTCAATATTTTTCACAAGTTAAAGAGCCTGTGATTTTGAACCAGTATTGGACAAATTTTAAGAATTAAAAATTGCTAAACAATTGTTATACGTCTACTGATACAGCTATTAGACACCATAATGCAACAAGTATCTGGTTATATTTTGTGTGATGATCTGTGCACCCAAAGCTCAGTTATTTCAGTTTTCACACTCCTGTCTTATCATGAAGTCTTTTCTACTGAAATTTCATTTAACAGCAACAATGACTCGAAGAAGATTACTAGCAATTAAAATAATTTCACAACACTAATCATTGCTGTGTAACATGATTTATTTCTTCAGTATATCCAAAATTATTTACAGTTCTTCATGTAACAAGGATCTTTTAAGGTATTATCTGTGTGTGTAACTTTATTTAACAAAAAATTCTTTTAATTAATTCTGCAATTTTTTTCTGTTTTACCTGTGATGGTATTGCTGCTGGTGGCTCTATCCTGATGGAAGGATCCCACTCACCAGGAGGAAGAACTGTCACTGCATCCAGAAATTCATCAATTGCTGCAAGCAGATGATTTCTATTCTTAGCTTTGTATGCTACATCATGAAACACCTCATCTGACATTAGAGTCGCCATCGCACGCCCAATTTCATGAAAACCAGCTATTCCACCCTAGAAAAAGCACAACAGTCTCATTTTTCCCACATATTATCTGTGTATATTTTATTTGTCAGAAAATTATAGTAAGATAAGGAAATATATTGTCATTACTTTGTGATAGATTAAAACTGTATGCTGAACTGGGACTGAAGCTCAAAACTTCATCTTTCACAGATAATGCTCTTACTGGCTGATATATCACGATGTGTGTTGGATCACTCCATCAATAAGAGGACTACCTACAAAACAAGACCAAACTGCAGGGTCATCAGCACCTTTTTCCTCGTGCAAACAGGTCTTGGGTTAAAACTATTCCCAAAAAATGGATTGAAACTAACTGGGAATCACACTGAAAATGAAAGAGGCAAACTGAACGAGAAAAATGCACACTAAAAAAAAGGTGGTTGAAGGTATTGAAATAATATAGCAGATGGCGATGGCGTGGGCTAGCTGATTGGCCAGAAAACACAAGGCTAGAGAAACGCAGACAGGGAAAGGACAAATATCAAGGCAAACAAACAGCAAAGAAAGAGTGAGGAAGAGTGAAAATGGACCGAGGGCGAAGGTCTGGGAGAGAAGGCCAGATGCCCACCCTTGGACTGAGTGATAAAAACCTCCCTCTCAAAGAAAACATGAAACTAGATCAGCCATTGAGGCATTGTCTCCTAACACCATAGGCGGTGTTGCGAGAAGGTTAAAAGTCCGCCTCAGGGCGGCTAAAATTGGGCAGTCCAGTAAGATGTGGACCACAGTCAATTGGGAACCACAGTGACACTGAGGTGGGTCCTCGCGATGTAGGAGATGACCATGAGTCAGCCAAGTATGGCCAATGTGGAACCAGCAAAGGACAATGGAGTCCCTGTGAGTGGCTAGCACAGATGACCTCCACACATTCATTGTCTCCTTGATAACATGTGTAGTTTATTTGGTGTACTGAGGGTGCACCATTCAGCATCCCAGATCCCAAAAACTTTATGGCATAATCAGAGCTCACTCTCCAGTGTGCCAATCTCTAGAGTTGGTTTACCGGTAGCCTGTTGGGCCAGCCTGTCAGCAAGTTCATATCCCACAGTTCCGATATGTCCTGGGGTCCAGATGAAGATGACTGAATGTCCAATGTTTTTGAGGGCATAAACAGATTCTTGGATAGTCATCACCAAAGGATGGTGAGCAAAGCACTGGTTGAGAGCTTGTAGGCTGCTTAAGGAGTCACTACAGATGAGGAAGGACTTACATGTGCAGGAGCAGATATGCTCAAGAGCACAACAATGGCTACCAACTACCCAATGAAACACTGCAGCCATCTGGCAAGAAGCACTGTTCAGTGTGTCCAGCATGAGTATAAGTGAAGCCAATCCCTGACCATTGACAATGGAGCCAACAGAGTAGACTATTTTTGAGCCCTGGTAAAAATTGGTGGTGGAGGGCCTCAGGAGGAACGGAGACTTTTGGGGCTCACAATAAGTCCAGATAAAGCTGCGGCTGGGGCATGGACCATGGACATGCATGTGAGTGGACCCAGAGGAAAGGTGGCATAGGAAAAGACTCGAGTTCTTTGAGAAGGACCCTGACACAGACTGCAATTGGAATCCCTGATCTGGGCCACCATTGCGGGAGATGGGTCGTCGTGTTAGGGAAAAGGAGACAGTAATTTGGATGTTGAGGCAATCTATGAATACGGGCAGTATAATGCCCAAGCAGTCGTTTTTGCCTGATCCGGAATGAAGGAACCCCAGCTTCCACAAGGAGGTTGTTCACTTGGCTCATTCAGAAAACTCCCATTGCAAGTCAAACTCCAGAGTGGGGTATAGGGTCCAGCAGCCGCAATGCTGAGGGCAATGCTAAACCATGCGCCAGGCTTCCATAGTCAAGGTGGGACTGCACAAGGGCTTTGTAGCGCTGCAGCAGTGTAGGACGATCTGCATTCCAGTCGGTGTGGCTCAGGCATTGAAGAATGTTTAGGTGCCGCCAGCACATTTCCTTAAGCTGATGAAACTGGGGAAGCCAAAATAAGCAGGTGTCCAAAACCAGTCCTAAAAAGTGATAAGTCTCCACTACATTGAGTAGTTGGTCATCGAGGTAAAGTTACAGATGTGGGTGGACAGTATGACGATGACAGAGGTGCATGATGCAAGTCTTGGTGGCTCAAAACTGAAAGCCGTGAGTGAGGGCCCATGACTGCACCTTTCATAAGGCCCCTTGCCGTTGACGTTCAACCTCACCAATAGTAAAGGAGCAAAAGGAAACACAAAAGTCATTAGCATATAAAAAGGCTGTTACAGAGGATCCAACTGCCACTGTATAACCATTAATGGCCACTAAAAAAGACTGAGAAGCCCAGGACAGAGCCCTGCAAGACCCCACTTTTGGATGCGGGGGGAACTGTGTGAAGCCCTGACTCAAATTCTAAAGGTGTGGAGGGACAGAAAGTTCTGTATAAAAATCGAGAGCTGTCCACGAAAATCAGAAATATAGAACATATGGCACATGACAAAAGGAAAATGCTCATTTTTTTTTAATTATGAGAAGAGTCAGTAAGTTGATAAGTAACTGTCATAAAACCAGAGGTAAAAATTTTTGGTGCATCAATCAAATCCACATAAATTCTCTTGTAGAGACATTTTATTATCATAAAGTATCTCCTTAACTACGACCACTATAAATAATTTGTCTATTTTTAAGTGCTGTATTAAATATATTCCCACCACCATAAAATAAAAGAGAAATATCTCCATTATATTTACCAATAATCAATACGATAAAACAAATCACCAGGCATTCACAAATTTAGACAAATTATGTTAAAAATATAAGGACAAACAAAAATAAATACATTTTTAATTCTAAAGAAGATTGATAAAAAATTATTTGTATCATTATTTACTATATGTGGTCATTAAAAATATACAATAAAGCCTTTTCATGATAGGTTGCTGTACTTGTTGATGAAACTTTTCCTAGTGAGCAAAAACTTTTGTGTTCCTTCAGACATGTATTCCATGTATTCATGGTTCTCTTTGTAGTTCCAAATGACTTTACTACATGTACACTGAATCTTATGAAGCCGTGCATGTGAATATAGGAGGCCAGTTATCTGTCACAGATTTGAGGGCCTCACATAATTTTTTTTTTTTTTTGTCTTTTTTTATCTAAAACCTGCTCTGACGCTATGTTTCTGATAATTCTTATTGATCTGATCACTCATGATTTAATAAAATGGAGATAAACTGTGTTCTCCCATTGTTTTCAGTCTTTTGTCTTTTGGACTACAGTTATTTGTCCCAGAGCTCTGTTCACTTATTTTCCATAGACCAACAAACAAAATATGTAAAGCCCTCAAACTTGTAAAGGATGGCTGCCCTCTTTTGTAGGCATTCAAGATTTATAAGGTCTACACTGAATCTACACAAGGGAAGTGTGAGTGCACGTCTGATGGAAAACAAAAGTCTCTTTGCCTCTTTGCTTATAAGGGAAAGTAGAAAAATCAGTTGCAGCAGTAGCAGAGCATGCTTGCTCTTTGGTCGGGAAAGTGTGTAGTGTAGTTTTCTGAAATGAAAATGTTATCTACAATGACATACTATTATCCTTGGCTATAAAGAGAAGCCATCAAAATATATAAAGATTGGGACAATTTTAACAGAATACAAGAAGCCATATCGGCTGTAGCTCTAGTGAATTAATAGATAAGTTTTATCTTTGACAGACACCAGTTCCATAGTTAAATTTTATCTCTACAAGAATTAACTCTGCTGATTATGAGTAAATTTCTACCTGACCACCTTTTCAATGGTACTTAGGTTGGACATTCAAGAGTTAACATATCAGTCAAAAAGGCTCAACAGAACCAGGAGCACCTTTGAAGAGGTCCAAGGCAGCTCTGTGTGAATGTCAGGAACTGTCAAAGTTTATGGACCATGACCATACAACTCAGAAGTTTCACCAACATTAAAAATTAATTAGGGCTACACAGTTTTAGAGATACTTTGTAATCTGCAATACTACTAGCCTTTTTTTCAGCATTTTTTTCATATTAATGGCATTACACAGAAAATTAAATATTCCTGTCATAAAATGCAACTTACAGTTGGACCAAGTAAAACAAAGATAAATCTCGTAGGAACTGGAACCTCTGTTAAGTCACCTAAGAAATTAGCTTGTCGTAACCGTATAAATGCAGATATTGTTTTGTCCAAGAAGTCCATTTCTCCAACAAGTATGTTAGATGCCTCAGCTCCAGGGGGAATTTTCCTCATGAAATGCACATTACCCTGCAATAAGAACAAAGCAAGAACAAATTGTTTGTAATCAAATTGAAGAAAGAGATATAAAAATATTGTAACATGACATAATCAGAAAATGACCATTTAATAAACCAATGCAAAACTATCAAAGTATCATGTATTGGTTGCTGTTTTCATTAATGTTAGGAACAGGACTTACTGGCTCAAGTGAAAATGATTGGAAATGTAGGTGAAATACAAGCACCTGAGAATCTTACTGAATTACTAAATGTGGCACTGCGTTGAATTTCATAATAATATGATTGCTCCATGAGCAATGAAGTATAAAAATAATGGTAAGTTGACTTAGGTCTAACTCATCTGGTTTTGTCCTTGGCTTTACCTAAAACAGTGTCCTCCACATTTCTATGCAATATGGGCAATCTAACTCCCTTATGATCCATTTTAAAGAGTAAATGAAGGAAAATGCTGATCTCATAAATTTTGTACACAGATGAAGCAATACGTAAAATTGTTCTTGACATACAAGCTGATTGAAATGTTTGAAATTGAATTATTTGCATAAAATAGTGACTTGCTGCTGGATAGACACAAACAACAAGGAAGGCATGCTGCACTGCTCACAATATAAACCATGCAATTCACAATTATAACATTCAGGTCATGATAATCTGTTGTTCAGTTTATGTCTGAGAAGAGCAGTTCTTTTTGGGAAGATAACAGGAAGTACAAAGAACTTTCAAATAAATGACTTTATTCAATAGTTAGGAAAGTAAGAATAAGAAGAAAGAAAACTTTATTGGTGGTTTGTTATTTGGGAAATGAAACAGCTATGCAACACTGGGAAAAAATTCACATGGACACTTAATTAGCATATATTTCTTGACATATGATCACACACTTCTGAAACTATTAGTATTAGTTCTCATTTTAGTTTTTTTCCATCAGAAAGAAAGTTCTGCATTGAAATGCTCTTAGAATTAATTAATCACTTGGACCCTCCTGTTTAAAAATTTATAGTCAACAATGTTTAATTTCAGTGATATTGTAGCTACAGCTATATTAGCACTCTTGTCCACAGAAAATGTATGTCTATGGTTGTGAACTGATCTGACCTCCAAGACAGCAACTTGTTTATTTTTAGAGTAGTTTATGCAGTGATAGATCATTGGTGACAAGATAAAACTGTGTACCAGATTGGGGTTTGAGCCTGTGTCCCAGACTGTATGCTATCCTTGCACACATCATGGACTGATTCAAAGTCTCAATGTGTTACTTGTTTGCCTCCTTAATTTCATAGTTGCACAGAGTCTCTCTTACAATGTAGCTGGACTGGCTCCTCTTGGAAAAAGAATGCAGCATGGAGAATAACCATCAGCATCAGGAGTATTACTGAGATGAACATTTTCATATTCTTAGAAGAGTGTATGCAGTTATTAAACAAATATTGATAAGCTCACAAAAACTTTTGTCCATTAAAATTGTTACTGTCATGTCATATGCACCAGTCCTGCAGATGTGTTACTAAAACTGGAGGGCCAAACGAAGAATACTCATTAGCAAGATATGCAAATTAAAAATATAATGTTTGAATTTCAAAATTTTTTATACTGATGTGGAAAATGTAAACCAGGCAGTGTCCTCAGTTACTGAATTCCATCTATTACAGGAATAATTTGCAAGTACTCAACATGTTTTATTACCTTTGGATGCCCTCCATCTCCATTCATTTCACCAAGAGCAGAGGAACTTTGGTTTCGATTCATTGATTTAATAGACACCGAACTTTGACTCTGAGCTACACCCTGTGGAGAGCTGCCTGCAGGCCCTGCAATGAAAAAATTTAATCTTGAATGTATTGGGTGCTTTCTATGACTTATGTCCTGAAGTATATGAAAGTAAATGTAAAACAATGTATCATTATCCCATTCAGCACAGTGATTATTATAATGGGGATGATACAAGACTCAGTATGAAGGAAGACATGCTGCCACTATTCCTTAGAATTATTTGAAGGATAGCCGTGCTGCGATATTACTGTTCGCAATAAAAAGGACATTTCTGTGTGTGTGTGTGTGTGTGTGTGTGTGTGTGTGTGTGTGTGTGTGTGTGTGTGTGTATACAGATACTAACTAAGTTGAATCATAAAGCAGTGGTAACATTCAAATAATTTTCATCTGACAATGTATTGCAAAAAATATTTTACCTGAGCAGCACATGTTTCTACTTATACCACTACTAACAAAATCCTGTGAGTAAAAGAACTATAATTTTCTGGTTTTTGTAAATAGAAATGTAATGATAGTAATTGATTTAAAGTAGATTAACAAACGACAGAGACAAACATGATCTTAGAAGTATTCTTCTACACTATACTTCATGCATGAAAGCATTAATGGCTTTCTCTCCCTCTCTCTCTCTCCCTCTCTCTCTCTCTCGCTCTCTCTCTCTCTCTCTCTCCCTCTCTCTCTCTCTCTCTCTCTCTCTCTCTCTCTCTTTTAAAAAAATCTTTACGTGTGTGTCACGATATGTCAACCCAGTCACTGTGTTTTCACCTAACTACTTGCTACAGCATTCAGTATATGTACAGTTTTCACATGTACATAACAAGAGCGCGCGCACACACACACACACACACACACACACACACACACACACACACACACACACACACACACACACACACACACGTCCGTCCTTGGCCCCTATTGTCCTTAATAATAATAATAATAATAATAATAATAATAATAATAATAATCTTTTATATGAACAGACATGCAAGTAATAAGGCAGATTTTCTTTTATATCTAATTTTTGTTCATGTCACAACTATCTAGTATTTCAGTTCAGTCTTTCAGCAGTAGTTGATTTTTTGAACAATATATCGTTCTCTGTACAGAGAACATGTTTCTGCTTTGGCTGGTCAAAACATCTTCAACATAAAGAACAGAAGCTTCCTTCACCAATGCACACACATAAGTTCCTGCAATATATTACCATCCAATTCCTGATTTCTGCGTTATTAATCTATACATATTATAAATCCCTGGCCATGTTTTTAAGCCTGTAAGGCTAATCTTGGGAACTATTGTAGGAATTCTGATACAGTATTCACTAATGGATAGCTAGATTCATGAGGACAGTTCGTGCGTACAATTTATTAATGCTATGCCAGAAAAGTCATCCAGCCATAGCTATTTGTGCTATCCAAGCAAAGCCAGGGTGGGTAGCTTGTTAATACCAATGCCATATCCTTCTTCAAGCTTCTAATAATTGAAAAATTGATTACACTTTAACCCAGTAACAATGAAACTTTCTAAAACAAAATTTTACAATGACAATGCAATCTGTGGATGAACATGTGAGGTAGTGTACCTCACTGGCTCACACACCCTGTATTTAATACTAGAATACCAACTATAGAGGTAATGTTGAATTTGTGAGCAGCTAGGGAAGTAATGATAAATCCCATCTAAACTTTGTTACATTCTACTAATCGCAGTGTAAGTAGTGTTGTTACAGCAAAACTGAGATTTTTATTCTTATATACATGGTACAAAACTAATCAGTTTGTGATCAGTCTTTCCTTCTCACCCCATCTGGTAAGTCTCCCCTGACTAGTGGTCCTGGATGACATTTCCAAAATCTACCCCTTTTTCTAAACCTCTCCAGTCCTGTCCCTTCACCCCTCTTCCTTCTTCTTCAACTATTCCACTGGAAGAAGAAGCCACTGGCTCTGAAAGCTTGCAGAAGTATAACCTCCTCCTGCCACCACTTGGTGAGTAGATTTTTTTACATTATACATGGTACAAAGATGTTTATGAGCGACGTGTGCTGTTTATGGATTGTTTTTGTGGGAGTTCTGACTGGGTTGCATCTCAGGGTTGTATGCAGCTAGTTGTAGTTTAGTGGCATGAGCATATGTTACACTCTAAATTTTATGAAATGCACTGTCAGATTTACCATCTGAAACACTCCCCTTAATCTCATATGCACACAATCATATGGAAATGATAATAGTCTAGCAACAGTGGTATAAAGCCACAGCAAGAACTACATTACAACAAAGATTAGTGTAAAAAAATTGCAATCTTAATTGCAGTTATAGTATGGGCCCCAAAAATGGAATTTAGTGTTCTGTTGTGTACTACATGTAACGTCAAACAAATACAATCAATACTGGTATCATTAATAACTAGAAAAGAAAGTGTTACATATCTGGATCAAACTACTGAAAAATGACGAAAATGATGATGCAGGAGACATCCAACTAAATTGTCCCTTCTTGTGGTAAGGGCTTTAAACAGAAGTCTTTTCCCATCTGTTACTTTTATTGCCTTTTCATTTCATATTTAAACTATCCATTTAACTTCTAATATTCTTTGATAGCACTAAATTCAGTTTCAAAAAATTTTCCTTGTACATTTTTAACATGATCCACATTGCGCATCGAGACACACATTTTCTGGGTCTGCTACTTTAATTCCATACAAATATTTGATGCCAGTAGAGCTTTTTTTATTGAAGAAAACTTTCTCGAATATGCCACTCCATTCCTGATAACTTCTTTGCTCGGAACATCCTGTGTGTATTTGTGCCTCCTAGGTAAGAGAATTCCATCAGTATTTCATCTCAAAGAAAGTTAGACTTACAAAACACCAAGAGTTTCTGATACTATAAACTTTCATTTACTTTATCAGTAGCTCTTGGCAATTCATAAATATGACTTACTTTATACATTTACAACCTGTGGAGCACCACCTGCTTAAAATACACTACTTCCCTTATTGCATCATATCCAATTTAGATGCCAATCATGTCACCATTCTCCTTACTGCTACCAAGCACCCTCTTGTTTTAGCTTTGTGTATGCTTAAGAGGAAAAGGGGACAGATTAGAATTTCCTGTATCTCATGGATTTAGCCAAGGGTGGGGCAGGAGTGCTCTCCTCGCCCATGGCATTCAGTAAGCCAAATGTGCCCCTCAGGTTGTGCTAAACAGTGCTGCCAGGCCTCTGTTAGCTTAAGCTCTGAACATGATTCAGCAGTCACCATGTGGCATGGTAGTGGAACATTGTGTCCTACAGAGAACAGGATCTTGGCTCGAATGCCTAGATCATGAGGATGGTATAAACCTCTATACAAAAAAACCTCAATCTCAAAGTGTGCTCATACTGGTGAGATAACGGCTGTTCAGGTGGGTCTGTGGTTAGCTGGCAACCTCTGGGGAACCTGCATCATTTCAGCTGTGTAAGGCTTACAGAGGCAAGCAGGGCTCTGTCTGGGAGGACCTGTATTTCCCTAGCTGCTTGTGGGACCAAGGTGGAACCCTCAAACTTGTCTCTTTCAACTCACAGTAGTATGAGCGTACTGCTGATGGGTGTCAACACCCAACCTCACAAGGGGGCTCATGTAGTCCTGACTCAGGAATTATTCAGAGTGCTTCCATTTATAGTACAGAACACATGCTGCTAGCCAGACTGTGCTTTTAATAGTTAAAGGAAAGAGAGCAGCTTTGAGAAAGTTTCACCTTTTTATATTCAGATGGGTTTAGAGGGCATTATTTGGACTTTGAAATCTATCAAGAAATTGTGAAATAGGACACTGTTGGCTCAGTCTTCTTGTCTCCAACAAGCAATGAACCTATAGAAAGCTAAATGCTTCAGGAAATATGCAAATGAAACAGAGCTGCACAATACCTTGAGCTATAGCTAAGTTGTCATGTCATGTAGAGATCTTTGAGATATTCCCAAACAAGAACTGAAAGATGAGTGGGCTCAAGAAGGTCTCGCTGACATGCAAAATATAATGAAAAAGGTGGATGGAAATCTGGTCAAATGAGATATTCTTTTATCCTAACAGTCAATAGCATGAAATGTCCAGAATGTATCAGGACAGGTTTTCTTTGTTTAAATGTGCAGCCTTATGTCCCCTACCCATGTGCTGTTTTACATGCTGGTGCTCTGAGCACAGCACTCTGGAACTTAAGGGATGAAGTCACTTGCAGATTTGTTCATCTCCTCCGAAGTGCATAAATTGCTCTGGGAATCACCCTGTGTGGGTAGAGACTGCAGTGTCTATCTCAAAGAAAGGAAGATACAGGAGCTGAAAACTATGAAGCATATCAGATATGGTGAGACAAAAAAGATCTGTAGGACTCTGCACCTTCCCACATTCACTACTACTTTTGCTTCAGCCATTAAGAAGCCAATTCTGACAGCCAAAGCCTTTGCACAACTGGAACTTGGAAGTGTCAGGACTACTAACTGGATTTGTAAGTGTTGTTATTCTGGAACCTTAACCCGCCCCCTCTTCCCCCCCCCCCCCCCCCCCCTAGTATATAAGAGAAAGCTACAATTTCTGATATTGTGGAGCTTCTGGAACTTCAGTTAGCAGACATCAGTAAACAGGCCAGCCCTGACAATACCACTGCCACGATTATCCCTACCAAACCCACTTCGATGAACAAACTAAATAGGAAGCATCAACCTCAGAAAAAGACAGGTCCAAAATTGTCAGACCATGCAGCCCTCATTGCATCTCACGGTTCTCATGATTAGCCTTCAAAGTCAGTGGAAAGTGAAGTCTGCCTGAGGGAACCATCTTGCCCCAAGACTGAGCCTTCACTCATTGTGGGCTTCCCACCCATGAAAGAGACAGGACGAAAATACAACCCCCCTCCAAATCAATAGGCTTTAATAATACAGTGGAACATCAATGGGTTCAGGAAGCAAGGGGGGAGGGAGGAATTGAAACTACTAGCACAGGAACGTCCCCTGTACTTGTGTTGACAAGAAACACATTTTATAACTATTGAGCCCCCTGTGCTATGGGGCTATACCCTCCATCACAAAGGTAACATGACTGGGAAACAGCGCAGGGAGAGGTCATTGTGTTTGTCAGTAATACACAGAACTCATCTGCACTATTCATAGTTACTGATCTGCAAGCAGCAGCTGTTGAAATTCACATCGGTCAGAGATTCTGAGGTTTTCACACAGCTTATAGAACAACTCCCCTGACCATTTCTCATACTGGGAGATTTCAATGCCCATAATGTATTATGGAGCTCAAACTTGAGTTTCCCCAGGGGTCAAGTATTAGAGAGCCTCATGATGTCTCAGCAGTAGTGCATTCTCAGTACCAGCAATTCTGCTCATTTCAACACTGCTACTGGGTGATCTTCAGCCATCCCTCATGGATTTGGCTCTGAGGGAACTTACTGATGACCTTCATTCCAGTGACAACTTCCCACTCTGAATTCATCTGTTGGATGGAGCAATCCTTAAAAGGCCACTACCACAATGGGTGACCAGAAAACTTAACTGCATGTTGTTCTGCCACCTGGCTGTGTTTGAATACCGAGACAGCATCCAGAAATGGGTGGACCACATCACTTTAGTGATTCCCCATGCTGCTCACTTATCCATAGTGAAGTCCTCGTGTCATCTTAGGAGTCAACCTGTACCTTGATGGACCAATGAGTCCGCTAAGGAATCTGGCTCTGTGACAGTTAAAGCACTGCCCAACAACAGAAAATGTTCCTGACTTTTGATTAATGAAAGCCAAGGCTCAAGGCATAATCAAGCAGAGCAAGGAAAGGTCTTGGCAAACATTTCTGGACACCCCAAAACATTCCACTTGTTCTATGAAAGTATGGGAAGCCATCAGGTGGGTTTCCAGTAAATGCAATCAGCTACCTATAGCAGTGGTGCTGAAACAGAGATGTCTCTGAATAATACCTGGCAATATCGCCCAGACAATAGCAGAGCATTCTGCAATGATCACTGCCACTGCCACCCTGGATCCAGTGCTTGTCATTGGCATGCTATCAAACAGAGGGGTGACTTTGACTTAAGGTCCAATGATCCTGAGTCCTACAACTGCATATTCTCCATTTGGGAGATGTATTCGGCACTGTCTAAGGCTCTTGGGCCTCGTCCTGAATAAATCACATACAGCATGCCGTAGAACATGAAAATGGGTCAAAGGAAATTCTCTTGCAATGTTTTAATTCAGGATAGTGGACAGACCAATTTCCCAATTTATCAAAGGAGGTAATTTTGATATTTCTCCTCAAACCAGGAAAGGACCAAACATGTCAGAGAAGTTAACAGTGTGTGTAGGATAGACCATGGAGTGAATGGTCAGCCATTGTCTGGATGTTAGAGATCAGGCAGCTCCTTAGCCATTCTCAGTGTGGATTCTGGAGATGTTTTTAAGTGTTGCTCCTTTTACCATAGCCATAAACAGCATAATGTGTACAGTAAGAAGTCTTGTACAATGCTCCTTATTTGTGGACGATTTTGCAGTTTTCTCTTCCTCCTCCAATACGACAACAGCAACTCGTCAGTTGTGACCTACAGTAAAGAGGTTGGATGAGTGGGCTTAAAAGACAGTTTTACATTTTGCAGACTCACTGATGATTCTGGGCCTCATTGTTATTCCAAACTGTTGTGGTTACCACCTAAAAGGCCTGAAGGCAAGGACTTGGTATACAATGAATTTCTCAAAGTGCCTTACCCACAGGTCTTAGGAAACAGAAAGGGCACATCTGCTCAAGTTATATAGGGCTTTCGTGAGATCGTAGCTGGACTATGGGTGCACGGTATACGGATCAGTGAGACCTTAGATCAGCAAACCATTACCATATGGTGGCAACTTCTCATGATACATCAAGCACATAAGATCCTTGCTGCTGCAAATTTGCCAGCATACCAAACTGTTGTTCATTCACAACGAAAACCAATCTCCAGTCATATAAGAGCAACAATGCTGTATGGGTTCCACATGAAGCATGAAATAGAGTCACTGGTGTGAGGTCAGTGGCGACCAAAATCTGGGACTTTTACTGACTGTCAAGCTTGTTACTGCAGAGGTCCAGAGCAATTTTAAATGTAGTCTAGTAGATGAAGCATTGCCCTCCTGTGTGAGTTTTTAATATGATATTTTATGAAATTTTAAATGAACACTTCAACTCAATTCACAGATGGTTCCAAATGGGGGAAGCCACTGGATGATCTGTTGTTTTGTTTGGTCGTATCCTTAAGATTCAGTTACCTCAAGACTTCACGGTCTTCAGTATTGAGTTATATACAATCTTGAGGGTGCTGAAGCAGGTGACATTTGTTATTCCTCATTTGTACTGACTCCCTGAACGCCCTTAGCACTCTACAACACTTGTACCCAGCATATGATTTAGTCCAGAATATATCCAGGACACCCTTTTCCACCTATAATGGCTGGGGAAGAAGATGTCTTTTTGCTGAGCACCAGGGCATATGGTTATTAATGGAAAAAATGGCAGACATGACAGCCAAAGAAGTGTGTCACAATTCTCTAATAAGATAGTGTGCCATTCCCCTTCATACCATCATATCAATGGATGGATGGGAAGAAGAGTAGCTGGAAGTGACTGACAATAAACAGCACCTGGTGAAGTCCACATCGCGACTGTGGTAAAGCTCCTTTCAGCCACACAGGTGGGGTGAGGTCCTTCTTGCCCTATGGCTTCTTGCACCAATGAGAGGACTGTCCAATGTGTGGCACTTGTGGTGTACAGATCGCAGCACACCAAATTTTACAAGACTATATTTTATTTTCAGAGTAGAGGGCAGCAGGTCATATGCCAACAGATTTGTACTCTATTTTAATTGACAATCAAACAAATATGGTACTATTTTTCAGGTTTTGTGATACATACGAATTACTCCCTAAAATTTTAGGGAAATGCTTATAATGTGTTAACATGCTGGCTGGATCATCTGTGATTTTTGTAAATTATCAGCCAGTAACATTTCCCTGTGTAATTATTTTACTTTTCCTCTTATTTTACATCTGTTCTGAAACATCTGCCCACTTGTGCTGTCTTAATGGATGTGAGTTAGTGTGAATGAGCCAATGACTGCGTTTGAGGATTGGAGAGAGTGCATACATTTGCATAGGACTTATTCTTCCTAGCATTCTAACATTTAACCACATTCATTCCTATTAATATTTGTAAGGACATAGATAACCTCACCACTAGATGCCCATAAACCACAAACAAATCCCCCCCCCCCCTCTCTCTCCCCCACCCTGACCCCCCCACTCCACATAGACATACAGATGAGGTAATCAGAGATGGATCACAAACCTCAATTGAGTCTTTTCAAAGAAATAATCCCATTATACACCTTCACCAATTCAGGGAACCCCTAAACAGTTAAAAGAATTTGGATTTGCATTCATCTCCCTCCAAATGCTACTCAAGCATGCTAACCATGGCTCTAGTTTAGTTAAAGTATCCTTAACCTATGTTATGTGGTAAGCATGTTTACCATTCCATTCTAAATGTCTTCTAAATCTACCTCATATACTCTATCAGAAGTTTTTTCAGTTATTTTATCCAAGTTATGCAAAGGAGATGGTAAGCAGCAGCATTGCCTCACATATTTTTTAACACAAATGCGTTTTTATTGCTCTTTCACTTGCTTTTGGAGAGGCTGTGTATTACACCATTATCTGTCTATGTAATATATGAGGTGTGATCAAAAAGTAATAGAAATTTTTTAATTTCACAGGCTTTATACATCCAATTTCTAAAATTTTTTATTTTGTCAGTATACTTGTTCCAGATGTTTGTTTGCATTTTCAGCTGTTTTGACTATTTACTTTACAGTTGATAGTCAAAAAGCTTATACATGTTTTTGAGTGCTCGGCAAATTTTTACTTTCAAAAAAGGTGAATCAGTGAATTTGCATTAAATTTTGCTTGAAAAATGGAATAAGTGCAATACTGCATTCAAAATGTTGACTGCGGCTTTTGGTGAATCTACTACAAGTAGGACAAGAGTTTATGAGTGGTGAAAATGTTTCACAGAGGATCGAGAAGACACTGAAGATCACAACCACCCTGGATGCCCTAGTACACCAATTACTGATGACAATATGGAAATAGTAAAGAAAATGGTTCTGGAAAATCACTGAATCGCCATCAGAGAGGCTGCTGATGATGTCGGCATATACTTTGGTTCATGCCAGGCAGTTCTGTCGGGTACTATGGGAATGTAATGGTAGCTGCAAAGTTTGTTGCAAAATTGTTGAATTTCGACCAAAAACAATGTCACATAGACACCGCTTGGGAATTTCTGAATGAAGTCAACAATGATCAACAACTTCTAAAGAAGGTTATAAAAGGTGATGAAACATGAGTATATGGGTATGATGTCAAAACCAAGGCCCAGTCATACCAAAGGAAACTGTCTGATGAGCCAGGACCGGGGGAATTGAGAAGTTCAATCACATGTCAAGGTTCTTCTCACCATTTTCTTTGATTACAATGGGATAGTGCATCATGAGTTCCTGCCTTATGTTAGCACAGTCAATAAGAAATACTACCTGGGAGTTACGCTCTGTCTGCGTGAGGCACTCCTAAGAAAACAACCAGCATTGTGGCAAAACCACTCATGGAAATTGCATCGCAATAATGCTCCCACTCATACCTCAATGCTTGTTCATGATTTTTTGGCAAAAAACAAAACCGATATGTTGCCTCAGTTTCTGTATTTGCCAAACATGGCCTCCTGCAACTTCTTTCTATCCCCGAGGCTCAACAGGTTGATGAAACGAGGTCACATTGCTACCATTGATGAGACTGAGACAAAAACAGAATCACTGAAGGATCTGAACACCATAAGAAAAAGTGAGTTCCAGAATTGTTTCCAAGATTTAAAAAAGTGCTGGTACAAGTGTATTATATCATTATATTTCAGGAGGATTACTTAGTCACATTCAAAGTTGGCGCTGATGAATAAATAAAGATTCTTTAAGACAAACAAAAATTCTCATTGTTTTTCAATCACACCTCATGTATATCATACACACAACAAATTAGGAACAAGTTTAAAATTTTAAATTTGCAGTCTTTTTCTCTTTTGTTTTCTAGTATAAATACAGTCCCATATTAACTCAGCCCACATTTCATAACTATAACTACTTCTTTGTACCTCCAGTATGCATTTTTTCTTTTGCAATAGCATCATCTTTTATATGAAAAAAAGGGCCACTGATGCAGATTATACATTTTGAACACTGATAAAAAATCATGAGCTATTTCAGTATTACTGGCCTCATCAACAGGACTATAATTTCTTTTCTCCTCTGGCTTTTGTTCACATTATCCATCTGCAATCAATAACTGTAAATTCTGTCCTCCTCCTCCTCAAATAACAACAGAACTTTTGTAAGAATATACAAAATTATCTTTTGGCTGTAGTTGAAACATGATATTACATAAAGGTCTGAAGGACTATGGTATGAAAAACATAAAACTAGTCAATAAATATTATAACTAATTCAGAAACTGCAAGAAACACAGAATGCTGAAACGTTGTGTACAGTATTTTCCTTCCTTGTGGTTGTTGTGGTCTTCAGTCCTGAGACTGGTTTGATGCAGCTGTCCATGCTACTCTATCCTGTGCAAGCTTCTTCATCTCCCAGTACCTACTGCAACCTACATCCTTCTGAATCTGCTTAGTGTATTCATCTCTTGGTCTCCCCGTACGATTTTTACCCTCCAAGCTGCCCTCCAATACTAGATTGGTGATCCCTTGATGCCTCAGAACATGTCCTACCAACCGATCCCTTCTTCTGGTCAAGTTGTGGCACAAACTTCTCTTCTCCCCAATCCTATTCAATACCTCCTCATTAGTTATGTGATCTACCTATCTAATCTTCAGCATTCTTCTGTAGCACCACATTTCGAAAGATTCTATTCTCTTCTTGTCTAAACTATTTACCGTCAATGTTTCACTTCCATACATGGCTAAACTCCATACAAATACTTTCAGAAATGACTTCCTGACACTTAAATCTATACTCGATGTTAACAAATTTCTCTTCTTCAGAAACGCTTTCCTTGCCATTGCCAGTCTACATTTTATATCCTCTCTACTTCAACCATCATCAGTTATTTTGCTCCCCAAATAGCAAAACTCCTTTACTACTTTAAGTGTCTCATTTCCTAATCTAATACCCTCAACATCACCCGACTTAATTCGACTACATTCCATTATCCTCGTTTTGCCTTTGTTGATGTTCATCTCATATCCTCCATTCCGTTCAACTGCTCTTCCAAGTCCTTTGCTGTCTCTGACAGAATTACAATGTCATCGGCAGACCTCAAAGTTTTTATTTCTTCTCCATGGATTTTAATACCTACGCCGAATTTTTCTTTTGTTTCCTTTACTGCTTGCTCAATATACAGATTGAATAACATCGGGGAGAGGCTACAACCCTGTCTCACTCCTTTCCCAACCACTGCTTCCCTTTCATGCCCCTCGACTCTTATAACTGCCATCTGGTTTCTGTACGAATTGTAAATAGCCTTTCGCTGCCTGTATTTTACCCCTGCCACCTTTAGAATTTGAAAGAGAGTATTCCAGTCAACATTGTCAAAAGCTTTCTCTAAGTCCACAAATGCTAGAAACGTAGGTTTGCCTTTCCTTAATCTTTCTTCTAAGATAAGTCGTAAGGTCAGTATTGCCTCACGTGTTCCAGTATTTCTACGGAATCCAAACTGATCTTCCCCGAGGTCGGCTTCTACTAGTTTTTCCATTTGTCTGTAAAGAATTCGTGTTAGTATTATGCAGCTGTGGCTTATTAAACTGATTGTTCGGTAATTTTCACATCTGTCACCTCCTGCTTTGTTTGGGATTGGAATTATTATATTCTTCTTGAAGTCTGAGGGTATAAAAAAATTGCACAGTAAGCACTGCAAGTAAGCTTATAACAACTGAAAATTGGCTACATGCAAATATAAAATTAAAGTAATATTACAAAATTCATAAAACCAGAGGAGTTAAGCTACAGAAAACATAATTTGGGTTGCATTAAACTATATGATTCAAAGATACCTTAGCAACTAGGCCAGAAGTTCAAATTCTTATTTGGTAAATTCTTTTAGATATAATTAGATGAAGGTAAAATCTACTTTCTTTGTTAAGTATTCCAACCATTATAAGATTTACCCACATTTAAATTACATTTTTGATATAATGACTCTCCATCAAACAGAACTAACTCAGCTCTTATAATAGAGAGTTGTTTTAATTAATTGTTTGGTCCAATTACAGTAAAGTAGTCCTTTCCTTACATAAGTTTTTGCAGTAGGGCACCAACACATCCATTCTACAACTGCATCTACACTCTGCAGACTACTGTCAAGTGCATGGCAGAGGGTACTTCCAATCACACCAATCATTAGGGCTTTTTCCCCATTCCATTCATGTATGGACCACAGGAAGAAAGATTCCTTAAAAATCTCTGTGTGTGCTGTAGGTCTACTCTCGTCTTCACAGTCCATATGGGGGTGATAACAAAGTGGAATGTAGTATATGTTTAGCTGCTTCTCGAAACTTTGTAAGGTTTCCTTGAGATAGTTTGCATTTCATGTCACAGATCAGCCATTTCAATTAAACATCTTTGTACCATCGTCCCAGGGATCAAACAAACCTGATACATTCTTGTTGCCCATAGTCGTATATGGCCAAATATCTCCTGTTAGTCTTATATGGTTCAGCACATCCATGATGTTTTCCCATTGGTCAAACAAACCAGTCACCACTCATGTTCTCACATCCTCTGTTAGTCTTATTTGGTACAGGTCCCACACACTTCAGCAACAGTCTACGAGGAGTTGCATGTATTTTGCATGCTAACTCCCTCATAGACTGATCACATTTCCCTACATTCTATGACAGTCATAGGATACTAGACAGTCATAGTATACTATGTTTTTTGATTTGTGAAGTGCAGATTTTATATTTCTGAATATTAAAACAAGATGCCAAATTTTAAACACTTTGAAACCTTGTCAGATTTTTTCAGAGAGTAAATCATTATAGATAACTGCATCATCTTTAAAAAGTCTTAGGTTACTATTAGTAGTGTCCACAGGTCACTAATATACCATGTGAACATCAAGGGTCCCAACACACTGCCCTGTGGCACTACTGAAGTTACTACTTCATCAGTCAATGACTCCATCAAAGGTAACGTGCTATGCCTCACCCACCAAGAAATCCTCAAGCCAGTCACAAACCTCACTTGACACCCCACATGGCCATACTTTAAATATTAAGCAAATGTGTGGTACTGAGTCAAATGCCTTTCACAAGTCAAAAACAGTGCTTGTACCCAATGCCCTTGATCCTCGGCTTTGAGGAGGTCATGTGTGAAAAGTACATGTAGGGTTTCACATGACTGATGTTTTCAAAATCCACACTGGTTGGCATGGAGGAGGTCTTTCTGTTCAAGATACGTAATTATATTTGAACTTAGAATATGTTGTGAGATTCTAAAACAAATGGTGTCAAGGATACTGGATGGTACCTTTGTGGATCACTACTGCTGCCATTCTTATAAATGGGTGCGACCTGTGCTCTTGTCCAACTACACGGCACAGTTTTTTTGAGTGAACTTGGGTATATTATGGTTAAAAGAGGCACTAACTCAACCACAAATTCAGAATAGAATATGGTAGGGATTCCATCGGGCCCTGGAGCTTTGTTTAATTTTAATAACTTCACTTACTTCTTGATGCTACAGGTATATATTTCACTGATATTTACTGTGGTGAAAGAATTCAACTGAGGCAATTCTCCTTGGTTTTCCACTATAAAGAATCATTTGAAAATAAAGTTAGGCTTTTCTGCTTTTGCTTTGCTACCCACAATTTCAGTTCCTGTCTCATCTATGAGTGTCTGGACACTAACTTCAATACCACTAATAGCATTCTCATATGACCAGAATTTCTTTAGGTTTTGTGAGGGATCTTTCAATAATATTCTGCTAATGAAGTCACTGAAGAAATCAAACACTGCCCTCTTGACAACCAAATGCATTTCATTCAACATCTCTTTATCTACAGCCCCATTTTTTGTTTCATACCTATTATGTAGTAGTCACTGTTGCTGTCATAGTTTCTTGTGATCTACCCTCACACTTAAATTTATAAATGGAATGAAGGCAGCAGATTTACCCAGAAATAAATGCATTCAAAAACACACCAATAAACTGTTTTCATCAGGTGATTTCTGAAGATGACTATGATCCTTGCACTAACTTCTACTTAAAACAAATTTTGTGTAACAAGACTATGCATTCAGTTTAGGCTATGACTGCTGATTATTTTCACATGACAGTTAGGTGGGCAGCATTTAATATGGCAAGAAACATTTGTTTGCTGCAGGAAATTAAAATAATAAAAAAATAAAAGGTACTACAATAAGCTGAAAAGTGCCTAGTTAGAAAAAAAATGCGATGATATTATGAAGGCACCATTTATTACAGAAGATGAGGTATAGTTTGCAAGTGAATACATAAATACTGCAATAAGTTACAATTGCCGTCAAATCTCTGATGAGAGAATTTATATTGTTGTATTATCTACCACTATTCCAGTCTGACATTTTTCTTACATACAGCTTAATAGTAATACTATATAACTGATAAGTCATAGCTATTTGTTTTGCAAATTTTGGTGTTCAAATGTCAACAACTAAATAATATATTTACAGTTTTATTGACCTAAAAAAATAGAAATGTGTCTCAATGAATATGACAAAATTAGTTGTTGAATACCCAACAGTCAACATCATGTCCAATTAGTCTGCATCACTCAAAACACACATGCATTTAGAAAAAAATTCTGAGATCAGCAAGATAATGTAACCAAAGACTATTATATTTGTTCAGTGTAATATTTACAAACAATCTAAGTTAAGTTTTGACAAATTTAATGTGATACTGAAACATTACAATAAACGACAATGTATGCTTATTAAAAAACATGCTCTTATTTAATGCAAAGCAAACACCAACTACACACCACAAAAAGCTTCAAAAAAATTAAGAACAACTGGAAGTAAGTTTTCTATCAAAAAGCTTCGTCATCTCAGAAAAGGGTGCTATACTGTAATTCCATATACATCTGTTTTGGAAGCATGTTGTTTATACATTGAAATTATCAGATAGAAAATAACGTAATATTCCTTTGCAGTGTCTGATATGTCTCCATGATATTGACGACATTAATGAAAGGATAACAGACATTAAAATCAGCACAAATTTGTCAAGCTTTTAACCAAGAGTTATTCTGAATATATATTTGCATTTGATGGGTGGTTAACAATTTTAACTTGATTGTTTAGTTAGTATGGGATAAAAATGAGAGAATTTTTCAGTTTTGGTAATCACAGTAAAATGTACCATGACAGAAGCTGTAGCAGAAAATATCATTCAACATGTTACGGAGCTCATATTCCTTTACTTGGTACAACTGACAGTGCACAGAAGGTTATTTCTTCTGTTATGAAGAAGTGTCAACATTAGCGCAAGTCATGGTCAAGAGAGATTTCTCTGCTACCAACTGTACACTGCTTGTAAAAAAATAAATGTTTAGCATTATCCTGTTTAATTTCATGGGCAGTAAAAATAAGCCCAGTCCTTAAAATTATCTCTCAGAGTTGAAGCCATAACAAACAGAATAAATGAAGTAGTTACACAATGGAATGGGAAAAAAGATAAAAGTAAACTAGTCTAGCAGGCCAAGCAGACAGGCAAGGGTACTATTGGGTGAGAGAAAAGCGATAGGTTACCAGCTCCAGGGACAGAAAGAAATCGGCCAAAGTCCAACTTGTTACTGTTGATGGTGGTGTTGGCTGGCTGAGACCCTGTTGGCTGCTCCTCCACTGCAGAGATACATCACTTCACCTCAGATTTCAGGCACTCAACACGCATATGCACTCATTATCTGTAGTCTACTGCTACATACAGAGATTATGGTATCCTCCACAAGTCAAATGCAATGCAGTATACAATTTTTGAATCTCAGATGTAGGTACAATTATGATAAAAGAGCTACTGTAAGAAGAGTGAACAGCAGTACATACAGCATAAACGAGCATAAGACTACAGCTGTAAGACTCCAGAGTTGCATGCAACTTACATACTAATAGTTAGAACAGCTGAAGCAAAAGACAGAAAGTTATTTTGTTTTATTGGTATGGTTTTGTGAAAATTATATAAACAAAGACTGAAAAAAATAGAGGAAGAAATTTGGAACATGTAATACTGCATTTGTGACAATTCCATGTACATTTTCCACAACAAAGATGCTGCTATAGATTTTGAAAGTATTTTTATACATATAAAACTAAACATGTTTGTTAAAGGTTTCTGGTGAAGAGAGGGAAAATAATCTAGCACCAGAGAGTAAAAGGGGGAGGGGTGAATGAAAATGGATTTTTACAACATTTAGTATGTCAGGCTACAAAATTTATGAAACAGAAAATATCCACGAGTAATAAAAATGTTGAACCACAGTCTTTAATAAAGATATTCTGCGAAGGTAAAGATGAGCACTGTTACAGCAGATCAATAAAAAATACTTCTAATAACATACAAGTGGAAGAGTTGGGGAGAGTGCAAAAGGAAGGGGTCATACAATCAAAAATGGGCTGAGCAATACTATGTTGAATCAACAGCTTAAGACATTTTGTAACTGGATAAATGCAGTAAAGTCAAACCTTGTGCTAATTGGCACATAGCAAACCAGGTAGTGAATCCAACCACTTGGTGGGGCATGATGTCAGCTAAGGGAAATGATACATCTAGTGAATATGCTGAATAGCAAGGGTCTAAAATTCATTTCAAATACACATCTAACATTAAAAAATAATACACTAAGTGATTGTAGGTTCAGGGTCACCATTAATTCAGTTTCCTCCACTACAAAATTACATGGCAGTATGAGAAGTATTTATTTTACATATCACAATAGCTTAAATTTAAAAACATATGTATAAATTAAAAGTGAGCTGCTTTCCACATCTTGAGCATCTGTTTTTATGGTACAGTTTATCATCACTAACACAGTCAGGCCACAAGTAGAATGCAAAATATGTTGTAGGTATTAGTAATGCAGAAATGCTGAGGAATTAATAACATTCATGTGAGATTCTACAGTACTTTTCACTCACAACTCTGAAACATACTACTAAAGAAGAGATGTAGTGAAACTAATCTGTTCTCTAAATTTTGTTAACATCTTTCAACATAAGTAAAATTCCACTTCCAGCATTGACAGTCAAATGAGAAGAATCACAGATGCGCTCAAAAGCAGAGCCGCATATTTTTAAGTATTCCAAGATTCTACCATAGAGCATTGTGAAAGAATGTGTATATTGGGTGAAAGAGCACAGAGTTCAAGTATAACAATTAACTGCAGTGTACTGCAGTGTTTTCTAAATATACAATTCAGAGAAGCCTGTACTTTTGTGATAGTGAATACTGTCACAGAAAATGAGGCTCAAATTAATGAGCAAAACTACAAGGTATCTTTGAAAGAATCCACTTGTTTATCTACATAATTTTAAAAACTTGGTCATAACTAAATCAAATTTTTGAAAAGTCTTGATTTCTGTGCCCTAAGAATAGAAAAAACCACTCCATACTCCCCACCATCTAAGACTGTTTCATTCATAGTCATCTACATTCTAGCAATAAACACACACAATTAAGCTACAAGAGAAGAACTGACTGAGATTACAGGAAGACTCAACAGGTAACTGATACTGCTAATTAGTGGTGTTCAGCAAAACAGCTTCAGGATCAACAACTTCTATTGGTTTGCTGGAGCTGAACAATTTTAGGTGTACCTGGAACAGCAAGGTATGGCCCCTTATTATCCCGGACATCTAGCAGAGCTGTCTGTGATGAAGGACAGCTTGAACTGCGGATCACCTGCTGAGGTACCTTCTGTGTCTCCTGTGAGAAGTCTGGCCACACCAAGCAGGTACAGAAATGGAGTAACAAACATCCCTCACATTTATTACATATTTGACACATCAGAAATCTTATTTAACTAGCTTTAACATAAACCCAAAATATCATTGTTCTTTGAATTTCATCTGCAAGAAATACATAAAAGCTACAAATGTTAGCACTAAGACACACAAATACTTCAATCGTGGTGACATAATCATGTGAGATGAAGCAGTCTTTCTTTATTAGTTTTGAGAATAAAGGTAATTCAGGAACTCTACAATCTAAATAAATAAATAAATAATGTGGATGGTACATGTAGGGAGGACAACTGAAAGATTGAAAAGTATTCATTTCTCTCTCTAAAAACTATTATGATGGAGGTGGGGGAACTGCGGCCAATTTGTTGTAATAATGGCAAAATCAACATGGAAATGTGAGGCATGCTGGAAGAGTATGAGTGGTTTACTTACATTTAAACACTGGCAGCTTAGAACAAAGCTGCATGAATACATTGTCACCTATTGATTGACTGTAAAGCAACAGAAGTCATTGTTTTGATTTGGCAGTAGTCTGACTACGGCTGAAAGTGAGCAACAGTGACTCTGAAAATCCCAGCTCCTGCCAGCTGCATGGTGCATGCTGTAATTCAATTTATGTATGAAACAAGGGTCTACAGCTGCTCAAATTCATCAGAAGTTGTGCCTTGTTTATGGATCTACAGTGATGAGTGAACAAAATAGTGTAGAGACTCAGAAAGTTGCCACAGATACGTGCATGATACAGAGCAGAATGCTAATAAATGGACCCTGAACTACAATGTTATGAGCAGTTGATGACTGGTGCTCGGACAGATATATTTCCACATGTTGGCCACACCACTATTTACATGATTACCTAGGAAAATCTAAGCTATCATAAATTATTTGCAAGGTGGCTAATTAAAATGCTTACCAAACAACACAAAGAACGTTAAGCAATGAATGTTGTTGGGTCATTGTTGACAAGATGGAGATATTTGTTTTCTAACATTGTCATGGCTGATCATGTGTGGATATCCAGCACCAACATAGAATCAAAACAACAGTCAGTGCATTGATGGTATCCAATTTAATCAAACTCAAAAAATTACAGAATCTCCTTCTGAAGTAAAAAAATGATAGCTGCAGTTTACTGGAGTAAAAAGGAGATTCTTTTGTTTGATTTTGTGAAACGTGGACCAACAATTACAGCTGACATGTGCTGAAATGCTCACCAAACAAAACACCAGCACTACACCCTACAGTCCTAGTCTTGCACCCAATGACTACCGATATTACCTCTTGCACTTGAAGCAATGGCTTGGTGGACAACGATTTAATGATAACATGGAACTCCAGACTGGTTACTTCCCAGGCAAAGTATTTCACTGGAGAGGGGCTGAAGAAGTTAGTGCACCATTACAAGATGGCTTAAAAGTGAACAGTAGTTAGATGGAAAAGTGAAGTACATGTCTACAAAAATTGTAACAAATATTTTTTATGGATAAATGGCCTTTACTTTTCAAATACACATTGCATATCACTGAAGGATTGGCAGATCTCAAACAGGACTTCAGGTTAAAAAAACACACACTTTTATAGAATGAAAGTTGTCTCTTGCTTCCAGATTAGTGTAACTGAGTAAGCAGCCTTGCATAGTCCATTGAAGGAATGCAGTGCATCATAGTGATTACGTTTTCCACCGTCCTCTTTCTGTATGGACTACCTCTGCTCACTCCCTTTATCCTACTTATCCACCTAAAACTTATTCACTATGGCCTCCTCCTTCCTTTTCATCTGTCTGCATAAGATTGTTCCTCCTCCTTTATTTACACACAATCAAAATTACACAACACACCGTAAACATTCCACTGTCAGTATGAAAGTGCCTTCATTACAGTCATAATGATATAAATAATTAGTAAATAACAGGTTTTTATTGGACAGTCTGGGAAAATGTAGGAGCTGCTTCTCTGGGAAATTACTACTAATGAGGATACATCTGAAGATGCACTGTGTATGGAAGACATTGCTATTCCAGGCTGCCAAATAAAAACCTGTCACTGGCATTGTGGTTGTGGTCCTAATAACAATATAAAAATGTCTAGCTCTTGTAAAGAACTAGTTAGTTGGAAAGTAAATGACTCCTTAACAACAAATTCATTTTTTTATGATAAGTCTTAGTTTATTCTTTCTACTATCTAATGAAGAGAATGAGAGAGTCATGTGTAAAAACTGTATGGTTTCTTAGATCATGAATTAAATCCTTTTCATAGCCTGTTTTACTTCCCTCAATGCCAAAAGCTTTTTCTTGGTAGTAAACAGTTTCTTACTTTTTATTTGTTGATGACCAGTTTTGATCTACTACAGGGATCAGCATCAGACTTATATTCCTTGGCATGGAGCAGGCCTGTCGGTACTGGCCTTGAGAACACTAGTGTTATAAGCGATCATGACTGTGTTTGCTAAATAACTTTTAAATTCAGATCACTGTTTCGTGGAACAATGTTCCAAAAGATTTTTAACATTTTCTTATTGCACAAAACACCTACAGCAACGTTCTAGAAACAAAGTGCTGTATCACAACAAACTCGATGGAGATTACTCAGAGCAATCAATAATTTTTATACAAAAACCAAAGCTCCACATTCCTGCCGTGATGGGACCAACTGACCACCATGTCATCTTTGCCAATGACATCATTTGATGAGGTATAGGGGGGGGGGGGGGGGTGTCAACAAGTCGCTCTCGCAATGGCTGTTGGATTTCTTGAACTCAAGTAGCTCCTCAACTGGCACCAAAAGGCTGATTGTACCCCATTACAGCCCTCCCAACAAGGAAAAATCCCTAGCAGAATTGGAAATCAAACCTACCGTATTTACTCGAGTCTAAGCCGCACTCGAATCTAAGCCGCACCTGAAAAATGAGACTCGAAATCAAGGAAAAAAAATTTCCCGAATCTAAGCCGCACCTGAAATTTGAGACTCGAAATTCAAGGGGAGAGAAAAGTTTTAGGCCGCATCTCCAAATCGAAACAAAGTTGGTCCGCTGTAATAAGAGACAATTTAGGTCGAATGAATGACGATACAGCTACAGTAGTTTGGTTCGAGTCGTAAGCTTAACAGTTAAGCTATACCAGGTAGCCATTGCTATGCGTCAGGCGCTCCGTCCGTATTTATACGGGTACCCTTCCTTTTTCACGTGCTTCATCTGGTTTGAATTGATTGCTTATTTTTCTTTGATCTGATAAGCGCAGTTTTCTTTGTTATAGGTGTTTACGTCACTCTACGCTGAAAATGCATAACTGTACTGTGTCATGCATTGTTTGTCGTACTCTGATACTGTGTGTTTACGGCCTGTCGCCGATCGCGGCATGGCTTGCTTTTGTGCGCGCTACCGCCGCTTTTAAAAAGAGAGAGAGAGAGAGAGAGAGAGAGAGAGAGAGAGAGAGAGGAATCGTCTCATTAGCGAAACAATGGCAAGAGACTGCTACTTCTTGTTACTTACACTGCTGCTTTCTTTGATAATGATCAATAAGAACCAAATAATAGACTGCGTATGATAGAAGATGTTCTGAACGAGAGTTTAGCGAAAATTTTTCTCCGTTTGAAAATCTTTGCAGGCGCCTCTTTAGTACATTACATTCTGCACAGAAATTAGAGTCATCGTAGATTTAAAAATCTAGTCAATTGCCTCGCTTCATTTCTGACTGTATCACTGTTTAGCATAAGAATAATACGAATATAAACAAGACATGGTATGTATATTCTTCCGCGTTTGCTGTTGTCTCACTCTAGTTTTGTGGTTTATTACGCAGACAGGATTTAAATGAGATAGCAGCAAACACGAAACAATACATGGCAAAATGTTTATATTCGTATTATTCTTATGGTGACGAGAATACTGCATGTGATTCACAATTTATAAAAGTTCCTATTAGCAACCATCTCTTCTCACAGATGGGAAAAAATTCAGAACGTAGAGTTGGCCATATTGACAAACATTCTTGCCAGTCGGGTTTTCGTAGTACATTGAAATGCTGCTACATTCGAAGATGCTCCACTGGACCCATGGATGCCCACCTGAATTTGTATTTACTTCATTGGATAATGTATGAAAATGCAGTGGTCGAAACTTGGCGCGGAGAAAAAAAGCTCGTCTTCCACCTTTTTTTTTTTTTAATTTATTTACTGACGCAGAGGTTTTGGCGCCAGTATTTATCTTTGTGCCTACAAAGCATGCCTGTGTAGCGCTACATATATTCGACGGCAGAACTAAGTTGTGGCAGCACCCACCGACATTTTTAAGAACTTCCGCTTGCTTTGCACTCGATTCTAAGCTGCAGGCGGATTTTTGGATTCGAGTAAATACGGTAGTTCTTCTGCATAGCGCCCAGAAATGACTACTGAGCTATGGAGGCGTACAATAAGTTATACATAAGACCCAAGATTTAAAATGTAAAAGAAGTAACAAGGTGCAAATCTGAATGAGTGAAAAGTGAATGAAGAAGAAATGCTCAGCCAGAACATTATGAGCACCTATCTAATAGGCGGTATGTCCACTTTTCTCACAGCAACAGTGGTGACATGCTGTGACATGAAAGCAATGAGATCTTAGTAGGTTGCTAGAGGGAGTTGGCATCACTTCTGTACACACAAGTCACCTAATTCCAATAAATTCTGGGGAGGAGAGTGACGAGCTCTGACACCACATTCAATCACACCCCAGATGTGTTCAATCAAGTTCAGATCTGGTGAACTGGGGATCCAGCACATCAATTGGAATTCACCACTGTGTTCTTTGAATCAGTCCATCACACTGCTGGCCTTGTCATGGCACATTATCTTGTTGAACAATATCACTGCCATCAGGAAACATGATCGTCACAAAGGGATGTATGTGGTATGCAACCAATGTATGACACTCCTTTGCTGTCATGCTGCCTTTCATGAGCTCCACTGGACCCATGGATGCCCACCTGAATATTCCCCAGAGCATAATGGAGCTGCCACCAGCTTGTATCCGTCCCGCAGTACAGGTGTCAAGGACCTGTTCCCCTGGAAGACAATGGGTTTGTGCCCTCCCATCGGCACGAAGAAGAAGGTGTCGGCATTCATCAGACGATGCAATGCTCTGCCAATGTCCAGTGCTGATTACCACATTCCCATTTCATCTACATCTACATCTACATCTACATTGATACTCCGCAAGCCACCCAACGGTGTGTGGCGGAGGGCACTTTACGTGCCACTGTCATTACCTCCCTTTCCTGTTCCAGTCGCGTATGGTTCGCGGGAAGAACGACTGTCTGAAAGCCTCTGTGCGCTCTCTAATCTCTCTAATTTTACATTCGTGATCTCCTCGGGAGGTATAAGTAGGGGGAAGCAATATATTCGATACCTCCTCCAGAAACGCACCCTCTCGAAACCTGGCGAGCAAGTTACACCGCGATGCAGAGCGCCTCTCTTGCAGAGTCTGCCACTTGAGTTTATTAAACATCTCCGTAACGCTATCACGGTTACCAAATAACCCGGTAACGAAACGCGCCGCTCTTCTTTGGATCTTCTCAATCTCTTCCGTCAACCCGACCTGGTACGGATCCCACAATGATGAGCAATACTCAAGTATAGGTCGAACGAGTGTTTTGTAAGCCACCTCCTTTGTTGATGGACTACATTTTCTAAGCACTCTCCCAATGAATCTCAACCTGGTACCCGCCTTACCAACAATTAATTTTATATGATCATTCCACTTCAAATCGTTCCGCACGCATACTCCCAGATATTTTACAGAAGTAACTGCTACCAGTGTTTGTTCCGCTATCGTATAATCATACAATAAAGGATCCTTCTTTCTATGTATTCGCAATACATTACATTTGTCTATGTTAAGGGTCAGTTGCCACTCCCTGCACCAAGTGCCTATCCGCTGCAGATCTTCCTGCATTTCGCTACAATTTTCTAATGCTGCAACTTCTCTGTATACTACAGCATCATCCGCGAAAAGCCGCATGGAACTTCCGACACTATCTACTAAGTCATTTATATATATTGTGAAAAGCAATGGTCCCATAACACTCCCCTGTGGCACGCCAGAGGTTACTTTAACGTCTGTAGACGTCTCTCCATTCATAACAACATGCTGTGTTCTGTTTGCTAAAAACTCTTCAATCCAGCCACACAGCTGGTCTGATATTCCGTAGGCTCTTACTTTGTTTATCAGGCGACAGTACGGAACTGTATCGAACGCCTTCCGGAAGTCAAGAAAAATAGCATCTACCTGGGAGCCTGTATCTAATATTTTCTGGGTCTCATGAACAAATAAGGCGAGTTGGGTCTCACACGATCGCTGTTTCCGGAATCCATGTTGATTCCTACAAAGTAGATTCTGGGTTTCCAGAAATGACATGATACGCGAGCAAAAAACATGTTCTAAAATTCTACAAGAGATCGACGTAAGAGATATAGG
This sequence comes from Schistocerca serialis cubense, assembly GCF_023864345.2. NCBI lineage: Eukaryota > Metazoa > Arthropoda > Insecta > Orthoptera > Acrididae > Schistocerca > Schistocerca serialis. The sequence goes on from NC_064639.1 coordinate 376,257,391, forward strand.
TCTATAGTTTTGCGCATCTGCTCGACGACCCTTCTTGAAGACTGGGACTATCTGTGCTCTTTTCCAATCATTTGGAACCCTCCGTTCCTCTAGAGACTTGCGGTACACGGCTGTTAGAAGGGGGGCAAGTTCTTTCGCGTACTCTGTGTAGTTGCCAGTGTCATGGTGTTAACATTGCCACATGCATGGGTTGTGGGTTGTGGCTGTTCTGTTCTGTGTGCTACGTGTTGAGACACACTTGTACTATGCCCAATTTAATGTCTGATGTTAGTTCCACCACAGTTCACTGACTCTCCTGTCTTACCAATCTGCCCCACCTATGAAGTCTGACATCTGTAATGAGGGTTGGCCAACCTATCCCATGATGTCTGGACGTGGTTTCACCTTCGTTTTGCCACATGTTGAAGACACTCACCACTGCACTCCTTGAACAACTGACAGGTCATGCAGTTTCTGAAATGCTCATGCCGAGCCTCTGGGCCATCACAGTCTGCCATTGATCAAAGTCAGATAGATCGGGCGCCTTGCCCATTCTACAAAAAGACAGCATGCTCACTGACATTACATCCACTGTGTGTGCCTCTTACTAGCAGTCATTCCTCACCATGTGATGCTGCTATCACCTGGATGGGTTTATATCAATAGTAGATCGGTGGTTACAATGTTCTGGCTGATCAGTGTAACATTTTCCTCCTCATACTATATTTTTCTTGACTTATTCCGTTTATCATTGCCATCTTGCCTCCACTTCCAGCTTTTCTTCACATCAATTACTATATTTCTTTCATTTTCATTTGCTTCTTGTTCTTTTCCTTTTGATTTCTGTATAATGCAGCAATTATTTTGTTTATTGGCTTCTTATGGTGTATGATTAGGTATACTTAGGAAATTGTGGCTTAGTTTGCCCAGCTGGATTAAACTGCAATATTAATATGTAATATCACTTATTGACCAAGAGCCCAAAACAATCCCCTCAGCCACTAAAGTTCACATGAAAAAAACAACAATGATGCAAAATACATGCTGGGTGCAGAAAGGAATCAGACAGTAAGTTAAAATTATGGTAGGTGATGTTGAATCCAGCAAAATCTGTCTGATAATCATAAGTCAGAAATGCACCATTGTGGAGATATGCTTGTAAAATGATAACAAAACAGTGGCAAGTGCATGGAAGCCTCCATCCACAAAGAAGAGCTTGCAATAATTTTCAAAGACACAGAAGTTTTTGCAACACATCAAGAATTTTCACATGGGTGCACTGACACTTGTTACAATAATGTTGTCATTCATTCAACATTTAGGTGACTCATGGTAGGTGAAGAAGCATATTAAGAACTCGAAGGTGAGTAAGCATTTGTTCTTAACTTGTTTAATTTTTTAACACATTGCATTTAACAGGTTTCTACAATGTATCACTCCCTATTAATACAAGATTTTATGTTTTTGACATGTGCATGCAGCTGAAATTATTGTCACTAAGACAGGCACACATTCCTATGTAAAAGTGGTATAACTGTGCAGTTCTGTAAAACATCTCTTCATGACAGTATTTGGAATCTAAAGAGAGTTTATTACACACAGGAAAAAACAGCACACACCAGACCACTCACATTCTTTTTTTTATGATATCCTCCTCTCCTCTGTTATTTCTTTTAATTTTCTTTACTTCACTTCATTTCCTTTGTTTTTTACTTATTATTGCATTACGTCAAAATCTTTTCATCACTCTTATTCTCCTCCATTCATAATTACAGTTCATTTCTGCTATCATAGATTAGATTAGTTTTTCGTTCCACAGATTCATGCTGAGGAGATCCTCGTGGATGTGGAACATGTCAATTTCTTTTCTTTTTTTTTACTAATAGTATGAGTATATACAATACATAATTTGTTTCTATAAAAAATTCGTCAATGGAGTAGAAGGAGATGGCCACTAGTAAGTCTTTCAGGCTCTTTTTAAACTGATCTTTACTTGTAACTAAATTTTTTATGTTTGCTGGCAAATTATTGAAGGTGAGTGTTCCTGAGTAGTGGACCTGTTTTTGAACTAAAGTAAGTGCTTTTAAGTCCTTGTGCAGATAATTTTTGTTCCTGCTATTGCATGTATGAACTGAGCTGTTTGTTGGAAAAAAGAGACATATTATTTAGAACAAATTTCATTAAGGAGTAAATATACTGAGAGGCAGTAGTTAGTATACCCAGTTTTTTGAAGAGGTTTCTACAGGACATCCATGAATTTACTCCACAAATAATATGTATTACACACTTTTGGACTCTGAAAACTTTTGTTTGACTTAAAGAGTTACCCCAAAATATTATACCATATGACATTATGGAATGAAAGCAGGCAAAGTATGAAAATTTTTCATTTTTATGTCGCCTATGTCTGTTAACACTCGAATTACAAATACAGATTTGTTAAGGCGTTTCTGCAGTTCTGTGGTGTGCTCCTCCCAACTGAATTTATTATCAGGAATTTAAGACTGTCAACCTCTTCTATCTGCTCTTCTTCATACTTTATGCATATGCTGGATGGAAACCTCTTACAGGTTCTGAATTGCATATAGTGAGTGAGTCTTTTCGAAGTTTAATGTCAGTGAGTTGGCTTTAAACCATTTATTAACATCCATGAAAATATCATTAGCAGATCTTTCTAGAACTACACTCGACATACTATTTATTGCAACACTTGTGTCATCTGCAAACAAAATGAACTCTGCTTCTGGCAGTGTAACTGATGAAAGATCGTTGATCATACAATGTAGGCTTTCACGGCCGGTGTTGTCTTAAGTTAAAACTTCCGGGCTGAGAGGCCATGGTCAATGTATAAAATTTCCACCTGACGTTTCGTCTCCATCTGCGGCTACTGCCACTGAGGCTGCTGGTACTCTCGCATTTATAGAGCCACAGAAACAGGCTCGTTCCGCACTTCCTTCTTGTCCATGTTGTTTCGTACAGCGTGACAGGGCCGCGTGTCCAAAACGTTGGGCCACGTGTAATTCATGTAGGAAAAAAGGCCACATTGCTTCTGTGTGTCAGTCCCCTAGAGTTCCTGTCGACGAGGACGAGGCATCGGACATGGATGTTAACTGTGTGCTTTCTCAAGCAAATAAGTTGTTTGTTACTGTTCGTGTTCTGGATAAAGACATTTGCATGCAAGTGGACACTGGCTCTGCAGTAACTCTCATTAATTCTCGCACGTATTTAGAGTTGGGCTCCCCTCCCTTGTCTCCAGTTACGCACAATCTGAGAACTTATAATAAACACTGCCACTGCCTGCAAGTCTGTTGTTCGGCCCCTCACGTTTTATGTGGTGGATCATGCGGGTACTGAAAATCTGTTCGGTTATGATGCTTTCCAGTTGTTTGGGTTCTCCATTGATGATGATGTGCACCTCATATCTGAGGATATTCCGTATCAACAGCTGGATGGATTGTGTTCTGAATTCTCGTCCGTGTTCTCTGCTGGTCTGGGTCGTGGCAAGGATTTTGAAGCCCACATTACTCTTAAACCTACAGCTCGCCCTAAGTTTTTCCGGGCACGCCCTATTCCGATGGCATTGCGTGCACCCTGTCAAGGCTGAGAGAGACAGGTTAACAGCTTCAGGGATTCTCCTTCCTGTTACCTCCAGCGAATGGGCATCGCCAATCGTGGTGGTTTCTAAACCAAACGGGAGTCTGCGATTGTGTGGCGATTTTAAAGCCACTGTCAATGCTCAGAGTCTCATTGACACTTATCCTCTTCCCCGTCCTGAGGAGTTATTTACCAAGCTCGCTGGGGGCCAGTTCATTTCCAAACTTGACTTATTGTCACGGGGGCCTCCACTGAGGAGCACCTTCGCAATTTGCGTTCATTATTTCGGGTTCTGCATTCGGCTGGGTTGAAGTGCAATCTGGACAAGTCACAGTTCTTCCAACCCTCTATTGTGTATCTTGGTTTCCACTTGTCCCGTGAGGGTACACGTCCTCTACGTCAGCACGTTTGGCCATTACCGCTCTACCCCGGTCGTCTACGGTCAAAGAACTTCAAGTGTTTCTAGGCAAGATTGCTTATTATCACAAATTCATTCCATCCGCGGCGGCGGAGGCTCATCCTCTGCATCAGCTGTTATGCAAAAACGTTCCTTTCTGTTGGTCCGACGAGTGTGAGCAGGCTTTTGTCCGCCTGAAGGCTCATTTGCAGTCGGCGCCTTGTCTTGCCACATTCTGTCCGGGTCAGCACTTGGATCTGGTGACTGACGCGTCACAGTATGGCCTCGGGGCTGTTCTCGCCCATCGGTATGAGGATGGGTCAGAACGACCCATCGCCTATGCTTCCAAGACCCTCAACGATGCCCAATGGCGTTACTCTCAAATCGAAAAGGAGGCGCTCGCTATCATTTATGCTCCAAAAAAGTTCAGCATTTTTTTGTATGGTTCTAAGTTTCACCTCATCACCGACCACAATCCGCTGGTCTCTCTGTTCAGCCCCTCGGCGTCGCTTCCGGATAAGGCAGCTCACCGCCTGCAACGTTGGGCCTCATACTTGTCTCGTTTTCACTATGAGATTCACTATTGCCCCACAGCCCAGCACGCCAACGCTGACGCGTTGTCGCGTTTGCCAATGGGCCTCGACCCGGTTTTCGATCGAGATGAACTACTATGTTTTCACATTGATGAGGAAGAACGTCATGCGGTCGAGGGTTTTCCGTTTACAGGTTCACAGGTCATGTCGGCTACTGCGCGGGACCTGGTCCTGCGTCAGGTGATCGGTTTTGTTCAACGGGGTTGGCCAGACAGGACAAAGGGCCGGGCATTGGATCCCCTTCGCAACTACCATGCCTTGCGCCTTCATCTGTCTGTTCGGGAGGGTGTTGTTCTTCTGGCCACGGATGGCGCATCTTCACGGGTTGTGTTGCCAGCTTCTCTTCGCAAAGATGTTCTCAAACTATTGCATGAAGGCCATTGGGGGATTTCTCGGACTAAGTCCCTGGCCCACAGGCATGTTTATTGGCCCGGTATCGATTCGGACATCACCCACGTGGTTGCTGCGTGTGGTCAGTGTGCTCAACAATGGGCTGCACCCCGTACAATGCCCTCTCCGTGGCCTGATCCGGCGCAACCATGGGAACGGGTGCACGCTGAATTTGCCGGCCCCTTCCTCGGCACTTATTGGCTACTGTTGATTGACGCCTTCTCGAAGTTCCCGTTTGTTGTTCAATGTCCGTTGCCCACCACTGCGGCGACGACGCTGGCTTTGTCCAAAATCTTTGCGCTAGAAGGTCTTCCATCCATGATTGTCACGGACAACGGCCCTCAGTTCTCTTCGCAGGCCTTCCGTGATTTTTGTACTGGACAAGGGATTCATCATGTTACAGCACCGCCCTTCCATCCCCAATCGAATGGGGAGGTCGAGCGCCTTGTCCGCACTTTCAAAAGCCAGATGAAAAAATTCCTTACTGATTTTTCTACCGATGACGCTCTGTTGCAATTTCTGAGTTCTTATCGCTTCATGCCTCTGGGTGATCGCAGCCCTGCTGAACTCTTGCATGGCCACCAACCGCACACTCTACTGCACCTTCTTCACCCTGTCAGGCCTAGTACTGTGTCCCCTAGTGCGGGAAAATACTCGGTGGGCGCCGACGTGTGGGCACGAGGGTATGGATCTCGCCCTAAATGGATTCCAGGGGTCGTCAAGGCTGATCGCGGCCGCCGGCTTTGTGAAATACATACGGACAACGGCACAGTTGTTCGCCATTACGACCAGATGCGCCCACGAGTGGTGGCCACGCCGGTGCCACCGCCCCTTCTTTCGCCTCCACCAGCCCGAGAAGCCAGTCCTGTCGCTGCTGCCGATCTCCTGTGCGTGTTGCTGCAGCCAACGTCGCTGCCGCTTCCGAGTACGCCGGAACCGGCCCCAGTCGCGACGCCACCTTCTCCGGGACCCATCTCGCTGGAGCACAACCCCAGGTCCACGACACCTATGGATGCTGCTCCGGAGTTTTCACACATCATCTCGTCCAGGAGGCACATTCCACGCACAAGCTTCCGTCCTGGACATTTTCGACCATATTCCCATGTTTCTCCGCGGGATCTTCTCGGGGTCTCCCAAGAGGCCATGGATGTCTCCGCACTGTCTGTGTCTCCAAGGCAGTGAGTGTCTTTTTTTTTCAAAGGGGGAAAAGTGTTGTGAAAGTGCCACGAGATTTAAAAGTGCCGCTACATCAGTACGCGAACATGGCGATAGAGGCGCTCCGCAGCTCGGCTGAGCGCGGGAGCGCCACCTAGCTATGAACAGCGCCAGCCGCATGTCACGGCACGGCAGTTGAGTGACAGATACGGAGTTGGTAGCATGAAACTTACTAGTGTTTCTACGTTTGTATATCCACGCAAATTATTAGTGAATTAAAGGTTATAACAGTATGTGGCATCACTTCTTTTAAAAACATCATCAGTACTTGGTCTCTCACAGCACTGACATATGTCAAGGCCATTAAAAGAAGTTCAGTTGCTTCCTGTTACCTAGGCCACAAACAATGGAGTTCCTGAATCAAGTGACATGTGATACGAAAACTCTCGTACACAAAGGCACAGCGATAAATCTTTTAGCCTATTCATATGCCTGCCACAACATTTCTCAAATAATTTTCAGAGTCATAACTAAAGGAACTGTAAATGTTTTTATGCTGCTTTCTCAGTGTTGTATGACTGCATTACAGATACTGTGAATTATTGGATATACTACTATAATATTACTGGATCAGCAGAAATATATTAATGAGAAACATATCAACAAAAGCTCTGAAAAACTGTGTTTCAACACAAGAAGTGAAAACATTTATCCATCAACACTTCAATACAATGATGTTAGGGATGTTGTAATGCTCTGAACATCAGGTGAATGTTCAAATATCTGTTCATGCATTTCGCCATATACGTCAAATATTCAGCTGAAAAGATAAAAATCTAATAATGACAGGTTAAGCTTATTAAGAAGAAATTCTGACATTTTCAACCAATTGTAGAAAACTCAAGTGTACCACATGCACTTGATGGACTGGAGCAAAAGTACCAAATGTAAATAAATCTGTGTGTCTTCTGTGTCTTCCTGGACTTATACTCTTATTTTCTGAATTTCAAATTCTAAAATGTCACAGAGTTATACGAGATAAATATAAATACTGGAGAAACTAACTGAAAAATTAGAAGAGTGCAACCAACAGAAAATACAGTATTAGCAGTAGTAGGGGACGCAAAGGATACATACAAGAATCTCGCTTGACCTGTTACTCATATTAAAACGACACCAGAGAACCTTCAGCAGCATCGTGAGTTTGGGCACCTATGTGGTTGTTCATACCTGCTGTTACAAGCATGTATGCATTATACATCAATGAGCCATAGGTTAGTGCTTTTTATTTCAGGAAGGAAGAGGTTACATTTTCAATAAATATGACACTATAAAATATATTGAAAAAATTATCATTCTGAAACAGTATAAAAGTCTGAAGTTCACCATAAATATGACTGTTGTATGTGTATGTTAGAATTACATGAAAGATGTAAGAAAAATCTAGTTTCCAATAATAATGCATGCAACATCTATAAGAAAAACTTTTTTCCTTCTTTTTTTTTTTCCTCTGACCTTTATGGAACCAAGTCATCATGTGAATGAACAGACATTGAACATTAACTTTTCCTAAGGAATGTCTTGGCAACAGCTGGATTTTTTTATGCTCTTCAGTAACCACCAATAAAATAGATTATTTCTCAGTTTAATCTTTTGTTAGAGTGGTATTTCAATCTTGGAGGCATTTTATACATCTTCCCACACACAGTTTCCCTATTGTAATCATAATAATTCATGCTGAAAAGTCTTCGTGAAGGAAGTTTGTCTTAATAGAATATCATATGAAGAAAGTTTTTGTACCAAAGATTACCAAACACAAGAATATGAAGTATTAAAAAAATATCAATTAGGGAGATTGTATGTCTTCAGCTGACGGTTTTTTTCTTCCTCTTCTTCGCATCCATCTGCCCATGGCGTAACTTGCAACATACTTTCCTTGCCTTGACTTACCTGTTGTTAGATTGTCATGATCATCATCTTCGTCATGTAACAATGGAGTCATCATTTCAGGAACTGAGAACCAGATATGAGTGGATTCTTTTTTTCTGTAACCTTACTGAGCTCCAGATCAGTATCTTGACAATTTATCAGTTGACTCATTAATAGTGAATCAAGATAAGCTCCCAGTATCACAAACAATATGCCATTATACTGTTATTCGGAAATGCTGCCTGTTAACTCAAAAAGTTCTCAATAGTCACTGTTTGTGTGTGTGTGTGTGTGTGTGTGTGTGTGTGTGTGTGCGTGTGTGTGGTGGGAGGGGGTAAAAATTTTAAAAAAAATCACACTGTTTGTGCTTTCCCGTGAAGATTATGAGATTTCAGGGACCACCTGGAACTGCTCTTTCCTTACCAAGATCCTATTATTGCCATCCTATCACACTCTTTAACACCTGTGTGAGCTGAAAGTAGCTTTCCATTTCAGCGGAAAACTTAGTTTTAACAGTCATTACGGCTATATTTGTGCTTTATTTCTGTGTGTCTTGTTCATTTCAATTTACTTGTAAGACTTTGAAAACAAGTATAATTTATTACCACTTTTCAGAATCATACATGAAAGCTTCTGTACTAAATATTTATATGTAAAACCTCATTTTTAACCAACCTTTCCCCTAACAACAGCTTCACAGAAGCAGGGAATAAAAATGTGTAAATACCTTTTTCTTGCTGCTGCTGCTACACTTATCACTAATACTGGTCTTTGCTGTATGAATATGAATGACTTTCTAAGTTGTCATTATCAGCATTACTTTCACTGGTTCATGTTGAATCATCTGTTCTTGATCTACCAGGCTGATGAGTGGCATTTCTTCACACGTACATCTTCTCCTGGCAGTTCCCAAGGGAATGGACTTCAGTGATCTTTCTCCCTAGTGGTTTAGTTTTTGATCTACACCACCAGTGGAGGCCCATTATCATTTTTGACAAGCAAGCATTATGACAGCCTTATCATCCTTTTCTCATCTGTTCCAAAGGATGTCTCATCTATGCCTAAGAGATCATCCACAATTTCCACAAAAGATCTCTCTTTCCTTTTGTTTTGTCTGCAATTCTAATCAAAGATTTCTGTAAGCAATTCCATAAATTATAGACTTTGAATAACTCGTTAACATCGTGGTCATTTCTTCTTGCAGGAATCTACGCTTTTTGCCAAATATGGAAGCTTTTAGAATCAACTGTTCTGTGATTTCCTTTGTTGTAAACCATAAAAGCCAAAAAAATTGCTTGACAGTTTGTTAGTAGTTTGAAACAAGAACTGTAAAACGACTGAAGCCAAACAATATTTTTGGTTACAAAATAAATAACCCAAGCATATAACATTATTAAAAAATTATGTTATAAAATAAATTCATCAAATAATAATACTAATACAGGGTGTATACGCGGACAAGGAAAAAAAATTCCCGGATTTTTCCCGGATCTCCCGGTTAAAAATACATTTTCTCCCGGGTGAAAATACACTTTTTCTTGTTAAGTGACAGTATACTTTCCGTCGGAACAGTAAAACTTCTCAATCGTTTGAATGGATATGGTTTTATACAGGAGCGTAGAATTTATCGGCACTTTAGAAAACGTAACTCAGAGGGGAAAAAACACGTTTTGGAAAGATCTTTGATGTGCAGTGACATGTACGCCGCATATGTTCGTATTACGAAAGTATAAATTCGAATTCCACCAACAGGAAAAGTTAATGGTTTAAGTTAATATACATAGTGTTGCTACAAAAAAAGCAAAGCTTCCGCATATAGTATTTGTCTCTAAGATTAATAAGCTACAAGAAAAGCTAAGCTTTCACATATAATGTTGATCTGTTTAGCGCATGTTACACTTTAAGATACATCACACAAATACGCCAGTAAAATTTTTAATACAGACATAAACCTCTGATCTTTTGGGCTCGAAATTCTTCTAAGTGGCTCTTCATCAAAGAGTTAATTTTTTAATGAGAGTAAACGCTCTGTGGTTTAAGAAATTCGTCGTACATTCTTGCACATAGTTCATCTTGCGTAAAAGGAAATTTACTTTGAAAATAACGCTTTTCGAACTACAATTCGCAATATTTTCCAGCGACCTGTTAGATTCATTTCAGCATTTGCTAGAGAGCGCCAGATAAGACGCGTCACCGCGCTTGCGCAGCTACGGTGAGGTAGAAAGTCCGTATGTTAGTACGTGTAAAACATTAAAAGATCTTACTTACATTATGTCATAAAAGAAACAAAACATCAGATGATACTCGAAGAGCGTCGGAATTTCGTGAACCATACTAACATGGGTAGTTTGCCTTAAAGCGCACATTCGTATGATTCTCAATGACGTAGGTCTCGACCTGATATTAAGCTTTTTCGGTGTGGCTTTCGCGACGTAAATTTTCGTGGAGTACCTATACTGTATTATCTCATGTTTGGTTCTTTATTATGGCATTATGCCATACGTGCTAGAAGATCAAAACGTGCACTTGAAATGCAGCGAACAGTTGAAACTAGCCAATAGTGTGGAATTAACACTTCGTTTCAAATAAATTTACTGCATCAGCAGGAAAGCTTCATAAAAGCCAAATTTCTTTAGCACACCAACAAAAATAACTTTATTGTTCTGCAAGGCGATTAATGCTTGTCTGTCAAAAAGGTGGAAATAAAATCAAATCTGAAACTAGTAACATATTTTAGCCTTCCGTAATTATGTGAATGTATTTTAATTCACTTGATAGCTCTCAGCCACAGAAATCCGTCTTGTTTTCGTTTGACGTGAGAGCAGTAAACGAACAGGAAACATAAAAATCACTAAATGTAAACACGGGTCACGTGGAGACCGCCCACCCCCCACTATAACTCATACTGCTCTGCGCATCAGAACGTCAAAAATTAAAAAAAAAAAGACTTTTCAAAAATAAGTTCATTTTGTAGCGCACACTTTCTAAAGAGCCTTATACATAAAACACATATCTTCCAGGAAATGTTAAGACATTTTATTTGGTCTTAAGTGTCCCGAAGTGCAGTGCCACGCCTCTTCAAACAACATTCTTATACCGCACGTCACTGTATTTCGCTCTGTGGAACTCAAACGTGTATATTTTGTATTTTGTAATGGATGTCATCAAACTATTTCAGGGCAGTGGAAATAGAAAATGTCCTGTAGTGCCTCTCCTGCTCCCAGTCTGCCGTTTTGACATCTTGTCCCTCGCTTTAAAAAAAAAAAGCTCGCAATTAATACTGGATGGGATTACTTGTAACCGGGAGAACAAGAACTGTTCAGAAAATCTGCACTCTTTATTGCCTGTTAGCTAATAACTTGCTGTTTTGTGTGATATAAAATTAAAGATAGGATACCTAAAACCAGTAAAGACAAGAGACAGGCAAGACAGTACACATTTCTTCAATCCTTGGGTCCTAGAGATTTTTCTGTCTGAAGCTACAGCTTTACATGGCGTGCTTTCCGTTTTGCGAAAGAACTATTACCTCATCAAAGCCCGTCAAACGTTTTGCCACATGAAAAATGGAAATGTCCTCGTCTAACACTGAAAAATCTGTTAATACAAACAGTACCCAAGACTGGTGCGGTTTCTCGATCTGATTACGTCTATTTTGTCGCTGTGTGCTGGATAAAACTAAATAGGCCTTTCTAATACTGCAACAATTGTAACACACACCACATGAGCGAGACTGTTTTAGCAATAATGATAATCTTTATAGTACGACAACATAATTCACAAAGTGCCAATACGAAATACCTATGTGGCCTACTATAGCCAAAAAGCTTTATGTTAGGATATAGTTTCACATTCATTCGTACGCTCCAATTTCTCATGCACGAGATCGAAAAGTAATACAACGAAATTTTTGTATAAATTTGGAATCCACATATTCTTCCATAATTTGTGTGATGTCCCCGTTTCTCCTTCTTCTTTGTTCTAACAAACAATCTTGTCATCATTAATTCTGTAACTATTCCTACCACTGTCAAAACTCATTCTCCGGTTAACTTTACTAACCCTGCCATAATCAGCGGTTTAGTTATCCAGCGATTATTCTCCGGTTAGGCGTTATTACGTGTTCGTACAATGCGTTTTCAGTGCTACTCCCAGAAGGGAACGTAAGCGGCTGCTAGCCGGGAAATATCCTGTCTAGTGCAGCGATCTGGCCAAATTTTTTTTGACAGAATTTCACTTTCTTGGATACACCGTGAAGATAATACGTAATCTTTCTTGCCCGTTATTCCTGTTAGTTGTTTATTTCCACTCTGATAGTCTGAATCTATGGATTTCGCTGGTAATTATAACAACGCTGAACATCTGCAAACCAACCACATAAACAAGCAGCAGTTGGCATTCACCGGTTCGGCTTTATTCCGCTCAGTTCGTACAGCCCCGTCCCGTTTTGTCTGCAGTCAAGTTCATTTCTAGATGCGCAGAGACACCACGTACACTATGCACGCATTCAAAAATCAACTTATAATTCATTCAGAAATCAACTTAGAGTGTGTTCAAAAATGTCCAAAAAACAGCAGGGGTGCGACTCAAAATCATGTGAATAATCGATAGAACTACGTGCGCTTGAATGCTAGGTGCATGGTGAAACAAGTTTTTGTTTTCCTCAAGAATATGAATTTGTCCCCTCCTCCCGAAATTGCCGCCAGGTTCAGATACCCCGGTTGGCCTCCCCCCCCCCCCCAATCACCCGACCACGCTAGATCCAAGCCTGCTGCGCACGCGTGAATCTGGCATCTTGGCCGCGCCAGTAAATTTTTCCGGGTACCCCATGTGGCTGGTCGCTGCTACTGCTGCTTACACAGCCAACAGCCACAATTCTTTAGCCAGAAGAGGGAGAAGGTATTACTCATACAAGACTCAACTGCGCGTGTGCATGAGCCCGCTCCTAACTGCTTAAATGAATCTAATATGAACAGTTGTGACGTCACGCTCACGGAGGCAATTTGTTGTTTTGAAGTATTGCATAGTCTTCCTAAGGCCTTTGGCACATTTCACTGCTGGCAGACGCTTGTATGTGCACTGTGTTATTTTATATTGGCATTTCCTTTGCAATTTAAGTTTTATTTTCGTTTTTTCTGTCGTTCATATTTTAATGCTGCAGTATTATTCTGCAGTAGCGGGATACAGTAATATCCTTTCTCAGAGTATAGGTTCTTCGCAATCAAAATTACAAAAATTTAACTGAAAACTAAAACAATGAAAAATTCCCGGGTTTTTCCCAGATCTCCCGCTTGGCCCGGGTCGTATACACCCTGTAATAATAAAATCACAATTCTAATAGTACCAGTGTTAAGTTTACCTAGTGATATTAATGGAAAAAACATGTAATATCATCTGCATGGGAAACATTTGGTGTTTTTCATATTGATTTAACGATCATATGCTTCTGGAAATAAAGATTACATGTTAATTAAATAAATGAAAGCTCTCATTAATGTCTAGTAATATTGTCTGAAGGTGACTGCATGTGGCATAATTTTTAAAAACCTGAAAAAAGACCTTCCTGGTGAATATTTTGGAACATCATGGTCATTGGGCATCACTTTGCAGTTGTTTTGTTTGAACTACAATTTTGGACATATAATTTTGTTGTTGTCTGGAACAAAACTGGGGGGAGAGAGATGAACTATAAGAAAGTTGAAACACATGGGCCAGCCTAGTATACAATAAAAAAAATTTCACCACTGTAGCAGCAACTACTTAATAATATAAAACAGAGAAGCATAATGTCATTATCTTCATTGTGTCCATCAAAGGTATGACTGTTATTGGCTTCCCTTCATGTAAGCTTTCTGAAAATAACTGCAATGATTGCATATACACTTACTGCAACGACAAAAATGTCTGTAATCTTGCGTGACTTTCTTAAAAGTAATTTTATATATCACAACACAAATTTTACCAAGTGGTTATTTTTGGGACATTACAATACTTACAGGCAAAAATAAAAGTTTTGTAAGCCTACAGAAACAATATAGGACATAAATTTCAATGCTGAAGAACTGTCATTAAACTAAGGAAGAGATGCTTACTTTTGGAAGAGGAGTGATTTCTGCCAATTTCTGCTAGAGAACGAATAATTGGGAGGCGTGACATATTGGTTGCATTCTCCTTGCGACGCTCGTGCTGATGCCTATGTCGTCGGAGAAGTACTTCCCTCACCTGTAAGAGCACAGGGTTAAACATTCAGATTAGGTGAAAACACTATTTCATCAGAAGTAACTAAACATATGCAAAGTACAAAATCAGTTCCAGCAAGAGAAATACCTGACCATTTGAGCATCTCACCCCCACCCCCATTTGCGCTAGACATTTCCTTACCATATAATAAAGAATTAAATGTTGTAACACACACACACACACACACACACACACACACACACACACACACACACACCTCAAATTAAATTCCCCGTGCCAAGAATCAGCTACAAAGGAAAGGACTGCGGCCCCCGCCCCAAAAAAAATCACCTAATATTATTCTGGACTGGAACAACTGAACAACATCCTTTGCCAGGTGTCAAATCACTTCTCATCAGGCCCTGGAATGTGGGAAATCCTACTCAAGCTCCTTCCTACCCCTCCTAAAATGGTGTTCCATTGCCCACCCAACCTATGAAACATCCTAATCGTCTCCTACACTGCTTCCACAGCCAACCTCTGGTCACAGGGATTATATCTCTGTGACAGACCAAGGTACAAGACTTGCCAATCTACCCACCCAATGCTTACTACTCCAGTCTTGTCATGGCTTACCCTACCCCATCAGAGTACAAATCACATGTGAAAGCAGCCACAGCATATATCAAGTTCTCTGCAAACAATGACAGTTTTATATGTCGACAGTGTAGGAAAAGATTCTGTAGATTGCTACTTACCTTAAAGAAAACAAATCAAGATGCATACAGGCACAATTAAAGGACACTAACATAGAGCTTTTGGCCACAGCTTTCATCAGCAAAAGAGAAACACACACCATTCATGTCCCCCAGACCCATCCCACAAATAGATGTCCCATGCCATTTCCCCTCACACCCCCAATCCTGCAACCCCCCCCCCCCCTAATAACCAGGCCTCCTTTGTCACCCAGTACCAACCCAGACTGGAACAACCAAAGCACATCTTTCGGCAGGGCTCTGAATACATTTCATGCCCTGAAACGAGGGATATCCAACCAAAGATCCTTCCCAGCCTTCCTGAAATGGTGTTCTGTTGTACAACCAACCTCCATAACGTCTTAGTCCATCGCTAAGCCACTCCCAATACTAACCAACCCCTCGCCACAAGGAAGACCCAGGTGCAAGACCTGCCCACTACACCCACCCAGCACTTATTAGAGTCCTGTCATGGATTTGTCCTACCCCATTAGGGGCCAGCCCACCTTTGAAAGCAGCAACATCATTTACCAGCTCTGCCAAGAGCAAAGAAGACCACTCTGTGCCACAACATGCAACTGAACATAACATGCCTGGTTTCAGTAGCTGTTTCACTACCTGAGCCATCTGGATCCTCCTTCCATCACCAGGTTTCCAGAACGGCACAGGTGGGAACTATCCTTACAAGATATTCTGCACCCCCTTAATAATCCCGGCCTCAACCTATGGTAACATACTGTCCCCACAACCTACACCCATCCCCTCTGTTCTATCATCTTTTCCCCATTATTGTCTTTGTTTGCCACCCTCTGCCAATGCACACACCCATCTCCCCCCCCCCCCCTCCTCCTCTCCTTTTTTTGCTTCTTTTTTCCTCAGCTCCCTGCCCCACAACCTCCTGACACTGCATTTGTAGACATTCTAGACCTTGCACACTCTGCCAGACTCCCCCCACCTATACAGTATTATCCTTTCCTCTTCTCCTTCTCCACACCATCCACATTGTTTCTTGCATCCCACATTGTAGTTGCATTCCATTCCACGCTGCCAGAGTTGGCATTCATGTGTGTGTGTGTGTGTGTGTGTGTGTGTGTGTGTGTGTGTGTGTGTGTGTGAGAGAGAGAGAGAGAGAGAGAGAGAGAGAGAGAGAGAGAGAGAGAGAGGGGGGGGGGGTGTTCACTTATGTGTGTATGAAGAGCGTATGTTTCTCTTTTGCTGATGGAGGCTGTGGCCAAAAGCTTTAGGTAAATTTCTTTTAATTGTGCCTATCTGGAACTTAATATGTCTTCTTTATGATAACTAGTAATCTATCTTTTCCTACGTTGTTGATATTCCCACCTGGAGTTTTCATTGTTTAGTTTTTTTAAGTCGGTATGACTGCCAACCAGCTGTCCACCAGCATGAATGGCCACTGTGAAACTGTTGCCAAGAATAAAGCTGAACCCTGGTGGCACGACATGCAGTCGAGCACAACATGCTCAATTCCAATAGTTGTTTCATAACCTGGACCATCTGGACCCTCCCCTCCACCACCAGTTTCTCTGAACTATGCAGATGGGAATTATCTTTAATACACACCATCTGCTCCCGTATTCATTCTGGCATCAATTTCAGGTAACCGAGTGTCCCCACACCCTCCACCCAACAGTTTCCCCTTACTCTATTCTTCATGTCCCTACATCACCATCAGCATACACAGACATCACCATCAGCATACACAGACATCACCATCAGCATACACAGCTCTCCACTGGCACATACAATTATGCATCACGTGGCTAGACGCCCTTCCCTCCCACATTCCAAGCCAGAAAACTGGCTGCCTCCCTCTGTGCCACTTGCCACCCATCCTCAATCCCTATCCTACCTCCTGCCTTCTCCTCCCTCTAACCTCCCCACCCAACGCTACCCCCACCACAACCAGTCCAACTGCCAAAATGCAACACTGGCGCTGTTAGTCCAGTTGGTTCCTTTTAGGGGCATATGTGTGTAGGTGGGCATGTGTATGTGTGCATAGGTGTGTTTTCTATGTGTATCTTACTCTAGCTCATAAAAGGATTACTCTGATAGCTAGAAAGCTTTCTTTCTTTTTGTATGTGCCTAGCGACAGTTCAATGCTTCTTTCAGTGAGTGGTCTCCTTTAATCCAGAAATATGTCTTTTGTATGGTGTACATATGCCTATGAAACAAAACTCATTTCAAGAGTCAGGGGGAAAAAGTGCCCCTTTACAGTAAGACAATGAAACAGTTGTCCGAAAGTTAATTAAATGACGAATTCAACAAAGATTATTATGCTCAACAGTGACAAAATAATGCTTAACAGAATAAATTTGAAGATTCACAGTATCTTTAAGTACTGGATGAATAAAACATGCCCATTTCACATGGCAAAACAAATAACTAATATTATACTTTCAAACATGATGTTATGTAAGAAAACATATTGTGTGATCATCACAATCAGCTATCGCCAAGTATAAACTGCTTGCATTTGTTACGTAATTTGGCTCTTACAGTAATGGTTTGAAATCTACATAATACCACTTTGATTTATTTGAAAGCATGCATGCTACTCACATTTAATGATTCAGGTTCTCAAACTACAGTACTTACATTGATTTCAAAAGATATTCTCTTCACCTCTTGCCTTTTAGTTGGGGTGAGCAATCAGCAGGGAAGTAAACAAAACTGAAAATGTTGATAAGATGTTGAGCTGGTACACCATATTTAGCAGGACCAATACAGTCATTCAGAGGTGGTGTGTGTGTGTGTGTGTGTGTGTGTGTGTGTGTGTGTGTGTGTGTGTGTGTGTGTACATGCGCTACACTTGTTAGCTTTGAAAAAGGAAATATTAGCAACATTTTCAGTCTTGTTTATGTGACTACTTGCAGCTTAACATCTCAACTATATAGCGAGTTGATATCTTTACTCCTTCCATGATTTTTATTTCATCCAGGACTTCCCATTACCAAATTTATCTTTACACATTTTTGTTTTTACATCAGACAATGGTGTCTAACAGGCAACTCTTAAAATGTTGCACATAAGACATCCCACAGTACTTACTCCTCATCTTACTGACTGCTACAGATACAATGGCTTGAAGCAAACCTTAGCAACTGTCATCACTTTGGCAGCTTACATATAAGATGTCTATAACTTGACTGTGTGTTGTAAGTGACTGCAGTAAGTGAATGTACAAGATAACGTTGTGTTTGTGTTGTGTGTAGTGGAAGAAAGGAAAGCCTCCTCTTCTTGAATAGCATCAAGGGAGCTGCCAAGCTCAACTGTAAATCCATTTGATGATTCATCATCAACAGCATGGTGTCACATGAGCTACTGTGGAAGGGTTTGGAACTTAACTTTGTAAATCAGGGCAACGTTTGGTGAACATTAATGTTATGCCATTATCTTTTCTTCCTGTGTCAGTTATATACTTACAATAATATTTCTTTCATCATCAGGTTTCAAACCAGGCACCATCAAATCAAAGCACCCCCAACCTCTGCTTTGGAGGCAGGTATGATATTGACAGAATACAAATAGCTACCTTCTGGGTACAATATTATTAGAGAGCTAGCAAAAGAAAGACTTCTGAATGTGTCGTGTTAATGCATTATATGTACAACAATCAATGCTGGAGTGAATTTTAAGATATTTACCTTGTCTCTGCTTTCCAATGGTAAGGCATCAGAACTGATCATATTGTCTAGCACAAGATCAACAACCTGTTCCAAAGATGCTGCTTCCATGTCAAGCATCACAGTGCCATTGAGTAAGAGAGAACGGAGTTCAAAGAGTGAGTGCAAAGAGAGAGTAGCAACATGTGGCTTAGACCATCGATTTCCACCTTCTTCTACATCTTCTTCAAACTTTATCCATCTGGAAAAGAAACATGAAACTTTGTTACATTTGCTTTAGACGTTTGTTTAATGTAGTTTCTTCAAAAACATTTAATCATTCACTACATTTTAACCATTCACTCTCTAGTGCCGAGTTGAGTCACAGATACAAATGTCCTCAAAACCGCACCATTATTAAGTTCTGTTATGACTGGCCCTTTGGCATTAACACAAAAAATGGTTCAAATGGCTCTGAGCACTATGGGACTTAACATCTAAGGTCATCAGTCCTCTAGAACATAGAACTACTTAAACCTAACTAACCTAAGGACATCACACACACCCATGCCCGAGGCAGGATTTGAACCTGCGACTGTAGCGGTCGCGCGGTTCCAGACTGGAGTGCCTAGAACCACTCGGCCACAAAGGCCAGCGGCATTAACACACAAAAATTTGAAATGCATGACCATATTAAGACAACATTAACATCAGATGCTCCAAGACATGAAACATTTTCGATAGGACAGACATTTGGTGAGTTTGTCAGATGCAGGCACTCAATGGTATTCATAACTGGGCATTTTTGATTACTGTACTACTTATTACCACCCCTCCCTCCCAAAATTGCAAAGGACACAGTGAGCCAGCAGTAATACTGATACAGTCTTCATTTTTCATGGCGTCATCTGTAACTACACATCCCAGGGAGACCCATAGAGACCTCTCCTACGACATAATAATATGATAAATGGTTTATGCATCTCAAACATATATTCTCTACAGAAATTACCACTGATGTGATAATCATCTAAACAGTCAACTCCTTCCTTATTGCAAGATCATATTAAGGCATTCCCATTCACACTGTAGTCCTATATGTGCAGGCCCTACACTGAAGAGTACCATTTGCTACACAGTGCTGTGAACTGGGATTCAAATACTTGTGTTTTCCTGAGCATCATCCCATTATTGGTTTCACTGTGAGACTTGGCAGTGATATGCACAATCACTGATCTTGCTCATTCTTGATGTCCTTCTTGCTACAAGAAATGAGTAAAAAGAGATAGAGGTTGGAACAGAAGGTGTGTGCAGTCAGGTATTTAAGAGCATCTCATGAAAACCACATTGTGGTCAGAGTTGTAGATCATGAGTTATTTCAGTTTTAAACAAGTACTGAAATCAGAATCCATGATAGCATGTAGAGGCAGGAGGCAACCATTGTTGCACTGATGAGGGCAGCTGAATGCCCAAGTATGGTGAGTCACAACAGTGGGCTTCAGACTGCATCTACAGAAAGTTTTTGGAGGGCTGGCATAAGAACACAAAAGCACAAACTAAAAGTTTGATGCAATTTGAAAGGGCACACATCTCTTGGCAACAAGCAACTGGACTAGTCCAACGAACGGATGACCAAGAAAAGAAAATTAGTCTCTCAAAAACACACATTTGATAAGAGCAAGAATGAAGTGAGAATTATTTCAGGGAATGTTGTGAAATAGTTTTCACTGGAGTAAATGATATAGGATGCTACAGTTTTGATAGGAAAATAATTTGTATTGCAAAATGAGGTGACTCCGATCATGTTTTTGCATGTTTGGATAACTGAGCATAGCATTTTAACAATTACATTGCAGCTGACCACTGTCGTGAATTCTTGTCTAACCTGTCAACAACAATGGCATGTTGGAGTGTGCGCAACCGGCAAATTGTGTTGTCAGTAGGTGTGCGATTCTTGTGCTACACTCATATAGTCAACACAACAGTGCGAAACTTCTGCTGCCCCCTGTTAATTCTGAAATGTAATTGGTAAGTTGCAATATTATTACTTGCATATGACTGTCTTAAGTGATACCGTTTCATTTTCTTGTTTATTGCCATTACTGCTTAGTCACAAAGCAGGCCTAATTACAAAATGACATTTTTGTAGGGTGAATCTGATCAAACGAGTATACTGAAAGGTTCTGGGACCAACATGGAAATCTAACTACAAAAAAAAGAATTTCATCTATATGCAGTGAAAGCTGTCAAATGTGGAAAATTAAGCATCGGGAAAGCTTCAGAGCAATACGCAGTTCCATATACCCATTAAATGACAAACTCAAGGAAAGATACAAATACAACATAGGCGGCCAACCAGGGTAAACCAATAGTGAGGAAAAAAGCCTGGTTGAAGGATTAGTGTGTTGTGTGAAATGGGAGTTTCCTTTAAGGAATAATGATGTTGGGGACATTGTACAGGCATATCTCAATCGAAATCAAAGTAGTGATCGGACTCACTCCAGTGGAAGTCTGATTCCGTTCCTGCATACAAAATACAGTGGTGATCAGATTCACCCCAACTGACGAGGTGAAACTGATTGACAATTAACTTAAAATAATAACTGCAATTATAAACTAAAAATAATGTAATAAATGAATATATCATTATCAAGGTTGTGAAATTAACATAATGAATTTTTATTCTGATATCACAACAGTAATTGGAAAAAATTTAAAAAAACCTTCTGTTTTTGATAGGATTAACCTCATTTTACAGTATTACAGTGACTTGTGTGACATCACAGTGGACTACAAAATTATAGGAGTGAAAAATCATCATTTAGAAGAGAACACATCAGGGGTGACTGAGGTCAGACATATGTCAGATGGTAGTCTGCCTTAGTTAATAATAAGTTTCACATTTATCCATTAAGTATGAACACATACCATCACCTAGGCAGTGCTTTTAATTAATGTTTCAAAGTATATTTTCGCTGGTAACAGTATCTACAGACTTAGAAGAAGATAAGTTGGTTGAACAAAGCTTGTGGCATGTCTTACATCATCACGCAACCAAATGTCAGTAAGTTGGACAATGCTAATTGTCTAGTAATGTACTGGTTCAGTGTTGCTATAGATTGTAAATCTTTCTTAATGTAATCTGTGCACTGTATGAACAATAACCTATCATAATACTACTTTAACAATATTGTGAAAAGGAAAGTTGCTACTCACAATATAGCGGAGATGTTGAGTCACAGAAAGGCACAACGAAAAGACTGTCACAAATATTTATTTGTGTATCTGTGCCTATCTGCATCTCAGTGTCTCCGCTATATGGTGAGTTTTAACAATATTGTTACATTCCATCCTGGATTTTCCACTGTTTGATAATACTGCTTTAGTGTTATTTGTGGTTCCCCCAGCAAAATTTAAGCAAACAATTGAGAGAGCTGCCTTGGAAATGACTATCGTTCCTTATTAATATACGCCGTTTGTCCCCTATTGATAGCTTAATATTTACTTGATTAGACCGACATTTTTTGAAGGAAAAAGTTACCTACATAATGAAATACTGAGTCCTGTTTACAGTTCACTGCTGCTTGTCATGTAGCAAACAGAATTTTACAGATCTTGGATCTAGACATTAATTTGCAGAAATAGTGACTAACGAGGTTCCATGCTTTTATTTTTTAAGTTATCTTTTGTCTTAGTTGGGATTCCTAAGTTTTTGCTCTATGTAGAATTAGAACTTTAACTACACACTCTAATCTTGTGTGTTATTACTATTTTTATGAATATAATAGAGGGAAACATTCCACGTGGGAAAAAATATATCTAGAAACAAAGATGATGAGACTTACCAAACAAAAGCACTGGCAGGTCGATAGACACACAAACAAACACAAACATACACACAAAATTGAAGCTTTCGCAACAAATATATCTAATAACAAACTCTTTGCCTTTACAAATGTCTGCTTGTGTCTGTGTATGTGTGGATGTGTGTGTGTGTGTGTGTGTGTGTGTGTGTGTGTGTGTGTGTGTGTGTGTGTGCGCGCGCGAGTGTTACCTGTCCTTTTTTCCCCCTTTCTGATCCCGGGATTGGAATGACTCCTTACCCTCTCCCTTAAAACCCACATCCTTTCGTCTTTCCCTCTCCTTCCCTCTTTCCTGTGAAGCAAATGTTTGTTGCGAAAGCTTGAATTTTGTGTGTATGTTTGTGTTTGTTTGTGTGTCTATCGACCTGCCAGCGCTTTTGTTTGGTAAGTCTCATCATCTTAGATATATCACTATTTTTATGTTTTATTGCTGATTTTTGTTCACAACCGGACCCATAGTCAGATAATGAAGACTTCTGGGATTATGATAAACTGTTGCCACATGAGTGTCACAGAAATTTATGCAAGGGACGATAACATTTTATAATAATTCTTACATCACCAAGTCAGTGAGTTTGAAGGTATGGTATGGCACACAAAATAAATTTTGCAGAAGATGCCACTTGGATGATAGTTATCTGTTTGTATACAACATTCGTAGATTACAGTGATACCTAAAAGGTGCACATGATGTCACTAGCAGCCTACATCTTTTCGTAGTGCTAATACAGTTACTGATGCAGTCTTTCTTGAAATTACTTTCTCATTATAGCTCTTACTTTAATCAATTCACAAGTATCAGACAGAATGAACAAGTTAGGGTGTAAATGGGATAAAATATCCACAAAGAATAGGTTTATTCATAGACCAAAAATATCAATTTGACACTAAAAAATAAAAGTATGAAATAGAAAAATATGTCCATTAGGAATATTGAAATTGCTCTACTGCAGTGATCCTAATGGATACAAAAAATACCCATTTATAAGTGAAACTGGCTAGCACCCTTCAGAAATGGAGAAGAAGAAAATATACTTACGATTTTAATTTTCCATCTACAGAATGTTTTGAAAATAGTTTTACAAAAACTAAGGGCATATTGCTCACATCAAAATAAGAAGAAAAGTCCAGGTAAAAATATTTTCAGACATCTTCAATTTTAGAGTTATAATAAAAGTTTAACATGGATGCACCAAAGAAAAAATTCAGCAAGTGACATTTGCGATCAATAATTAAAATTCATTTTGCAGCTACGTCATTACAAGTCAATTTGTTAATGCACTAACTATATTTTCAATGCTGATGTGTACTGCATCAACATGTTTATATTTCACATTTGTTTACATTTGAGACTCGTTCATCTTGACTGTTTCACAAGCACAGCAGAAATACATTACTTGGTAAGTGTCCTGTTTAGCCCAGGTAGATTATTCATATTGTGAGTGGGAAAATGTAACTTTTAACTTAGGCCAGATGAGTAGCAATGGATGTCAGGTTGTACCAAAATGTGTTTCCAAATAGACAACCACTGTTATTTATCATCACATTGCTGGCATATTATACACGGCATCACAAACGGTATATCAAGATTGATCAACATTTGCTCATAAGCCTGATCACAAAGTCTGTCTGTAGCCTGTTGTAATATTATATGTTGCAATATCATACAGAGGAAGAAATATTAGAGTTTTTTGATAGGAACTTTATGTATCCATACTATTTTCAAAGTTTGCGAGATCTTACATGCCAATAACTGGCCATGGGAAAGCTTTTCCAAATGGTTTGTTTCACAGTCTGCTAATCAGTTGTTTATATTTGCAGTCTTGCTTACATGCAAGGAAATATTTTGAAGAGACAGACTAGCATAATTCCACAAAGAGTTTTTGTGGGTGGATGAATATCCTCATGTTACAATACATGATAGACATTAGATGTTTACAACTAACATTTGGACTGGAATTGTAGGTCCATATATTCTCCAAGCACATCTTACATCTTCTGTTACAAGGGCCTTATTTAAAGCATTATTCCAGACTTGCTAAAGGGTGCTTGATGACTTATGAACAATTCTCTTCTGCCAAGGCAGTGCTCCAAAGTTACTGAAATAGTCGACCTAGCCATCTCCAAGACCCCTTGCTTCTTTTAATTTAGGCTGCACTAGTCATTACAGGTTTTGAAATACTCTAAATCTAGAATGCATT
The DNA here is from genome assembly GCF_023864345.2 of Schistocerca serialis cubense. Classification (NCBI taxonomy): domain Eukaryota; kingdom Metazoa; phylum Arthropoda; class Insecta; order Orthoptera; family Acrididae; genus Schistocerca; species Schistocerca serialis. Next base: position 376,282,044 of record NC_064639.1, read on the forward strand.
TTTCATTCTGCAGTGGAGTGTGCACTGGTATGAAACTTCCTGGGAAGTTAAACTGTGTGCCAAGCTGGGACCTTTCCATTTCATAGATAGGACAATTGCCTGTGAAAGGCATAGGTCCCAAATTGAGTCTTGGTCTGGTACACAGTTTTAATCTGCCAGGAAGTTTCATCCTAAACCTACTTGTGGGGAAGCTCCATCACTAACTAGAAACTTGCCTTTCAGCAACAAACAATCTTCCAGTTTTTCATGCATCATGGAGTCCCTGAAAATATCTCCATCTGAGTTTTTACCATTTGATTTCATACTGATACAACGGAAAACATAGATGTCTGCTATAGCAAGAAAGATGCTCCTACTGTAGCTCCTGTATTCCAAAACTCACTTCAACAAGTTGAAAGTGCCTGAACTGTAACATGGTTTCTGTCAATAATGCCATGGCAACCACAAAACATCATCTAGTATTAAAGCCATTTTCTATGACTTCCGACCTGTCATGATTTGATGATACATGGAAACAGAAGTTCCTTTATTTTTTTAAAAAAATGTAAGTTTGTTGTTGTTAGTAACACATTCCAATTTTAATAAATTTTCATTCTTTTGTGTTGCAGAAACCACAAGTGATAATAATGAAGACACTCTAACGACATCAGCACAAGTCAATGCAGAAACTTGATAACCCCCAACCTGAGAGAGAGAGAGAGAGAGAGAGAGAGAGAGAGAGAGAGAGAGAGCCATTGAAGGATCTGAAGCATTTGTATGCAACAATTAACAATTAATAACACTGAGCATGATGAACATTTTTTTATGCATCTAGTGACAGATTTGCCAAACAAGTTGTCAAAAGAATGAGCGCTTTTGGTACAAAGTGTAACAGATAATCTTTTGACATATTTTGGTCTTCAGGATTTATGTGGAATGAAGCAACATTCCCAGTCGTCTGGCCTATGATTTCCATTACCGTTCATCAAGTCAATTCCCTCACCATATTGTGTATCTTCACCAACATTCAATCCACAGTACCAGTCTGCCTGCAATTAGTAATTTCACAATTATTGTTCCACCCTATATGCATGTATCCCCGACTACATGTCTGGGATATGTGACATACCCTGTCACAGTCACGTACCACTAACAATATAAGTGCATTCGATTTTTCAGACTGCTCTGAAAATCTGGCTTCTCTGGTTAACGCTTATTTCTGTTAGTGTTTTTTCATTTTGATATCTACATATTTATTATGTTCTTATTTATAAGATACTACTTTAAACATTTCCAGTAAATGTCCCTTTAAGTGTGAATATTGGTTTTAGTGTAACATTTAATGATATCACAAAGGTGTTTGTAAATACCATACAAAGTACCTGGGATAAATCTGATTACTACTGATTGGGAGAAATTGAAGAGATATTGTAGAAACCAGTAACTAACTCCTGTTGCAAGAAAACATACCAAAGTCACACGTAATTTAACTTTTGCTGGAATGGCTGCTTGCAACTTTTTGAATTTAAGAATTCAGCATCAAGTGAAGAGTCAAACTACTCTAACTCTATATTATCTGAGGTCTTGGATTTCTTATTCTCTTAACCGAGTTGTAATTCCTCCCTTGGTATGTCTTCTTGGTAACCACAGTCTTCTCCACAGCTGTTTTCTAGTATGGCTACCTTCGTCTTTGATTTCTTGAATCATAACAGCTGTTTTAAAATTAGAATAAAGTTTAAAAACACTCTTAAATTTTCTGATTTTGTCTCATAGTGAAATTAGATTTTGAAACTGAACTGATTATTTCATTACCAAAAACACGGACTAACTTTCAAATGTAATCACTCTACTTTCCTCTGCCCTGCCAAGTACAAGCACTTAATGCGAGTGCCTGCATCTCGTGGTCGTGCGGTAGCGTTCTTGCTTCCCACACCCGGGTTCGATTCCCGGCGGGGTCAGGGATTTTCTCTGCCTCGTGATGGCTGGGTGTTGCATGATGTCCTTAGGTTAGTTAGGTTTAAGTAGTTCTAAGTTCTAGGGGATGGTGACCATAGATGTTAAGTCCCATAGTGCTCAGAGCCATTTGAACTTAATGTGAGTGTCACTGCCTGGTACTCAGAAAGTGTAATGGAACCATTAATCTGCCTAGATAATTCCCCACGAAAACTGTGCACTGTGTAGTGATGGTTCATATCTTGCACCCGGATGAAATTTGAAACTCTACTATCGCAATGACAAAAACCTGATAAAATTCCTGTACATCAGTGCCTTTGAGAGAATTTCTCAAACGGCTAACAACCAATAACCCTGTGAAAAACACTGTGCTTGGCGTCAGGGAAATATTTCCAGTCTGGCCTCAAAACTGACCGACAGTTCTCATGATGATTTTTCTCATCCAATTCCAAAAAGTAATCGTTTCTTTGCATTGTTTTTAGCACAATAAACTTAAAGCTAAATATGTCAGTTTGATTTTATATTTCTTTGCAAGTGTTCAGTATGTTTCAGCTATGAAATCTAGCAAAATCTTTGCCTGGAAATTTGTCTGAACTTGCGAATAAATTGTGACAAGATACTCGATTACTGTAGGACGCTTAAGACCACATTGGATTAAATGTTGATGTACTCTTGCTGAGGACAGCCTTATTGTGTCCCACATAGCTCGTTCCTATGTGGTAGAAGCGAACACATCTGTAACTTTTTACATCTGGATCAATATGTAACGGTGGTCTTAAATCTGGAAGACATTTTCTGCGACATACCTTGCTAGTATATTGTAGGAATATGGTCCTGCAACACTGTTACAGATTTATCAATCCTGATCCATAGTTGATATATGGGGTAGCTGGAGACAAGACAATTTGAACAAATTGAAACCCTAGAGATGCCATTCCATCTCAGTAAGTATTTATCTGGAATAATTCTCATGTACAGGATTAAGCAGGCCTGCAGCTGCATTACTGAGCTTGGGTAATAGGCCCTACATAAGCTCTGATGCAATAATCCAACAGTACTCTGTGTACACTTTGAAGTTTGTTGGATCCTTAATATTGTTTTGATTTATTGCACCTTCTCCAACATGTGCAGGGGTTTTGCCTTGAAAGGCACAATTCACAACATGCTCTAACAGCTTTACTTCCGAAAGTACATCTCACCCACCTTCCAAACCTCAAAGTTCTCCTGCATATCTTTTGACATTAACATTCCTGGAAGAAAGGATATTAGGGAGAAATTGCTTTGTCTCATCCTATTGTTCAGCAGAGAGTGGTCTGTTTTGAAATTTCATCGAAAACTGCGTGTTGCATGGAATAATTCAAACCTGGATACTTTCTTTGTGAGCAAATTCTCTATCGACTGAAGCACGTGTGTGTGTAGGGGGGGGGGGGGGGGATGGGGCGCGAGACGCATGTGCCTTTAGTGGAATTAGAAAGAACGTTATTGCTGCATTTTATGTTTCCGTTCAACGTCAAACAGATATTTGGGTTTTACATTTTAATGGGTCGAAATTTCCCCCGGCTCTGATTATCACCTTTTGATCAGTTACGGTGGTGGTTACTCGCGTCCACCAGAGCTGGGTTTTGGTCGCACGGGGTTTGCCATCACTTAAATTGCTCACACTGGACAATGACTTCGAAAAGTCCGGGCATTTGTTCAAACTGAATCATTTCATCGCACACACACAGTGCGACGACGAAAAATTGGCGATTACAAATAAAACCATGGCGAGTTACACTGTCTCAAGGAATATAAATGACACAAACTTACATTAAGAGCATGTACTGCAGTGTCGAGAGGTTATGTTTGCGGATCGGACGTGCGCAGTATTAAGCACACTCAAGCCTACATATTATTGCAGTGCCTTCGCAGTTCGCACAGCGCAACTGTCTGGGAGGCGAAGCGGTGCATGCGATCGTCGGTTATCGGGGCTCGCATTGCTCTCAATAGTGAAGTATGGAGAATGCCTAAATAGGAGAGCGTCTGAGCGTGCTAATCGCTGTTTTTTAAATATTAGACGACCTACTTATTTGCAATCAGTCTAGTTTCTCCAGACACAAAAAAGGCCTGAGTTTAACCCGAACAGTTGTATAAAAACCTGCCCATGACGCCCTCACAATGTTGCCGCTTTCGTTGTTTTACAACTATATCTTAATCTTTTTGAAAAAAAAAGGTCTTTTTAAAAATTGGCTGGTTGGATTTTAGTCTTCTTAATATTATTCTCTTCGAAATTTCTTTTTCCATTCCTAAAGTTTAGTATTGTATTTCAGTATCTTCAGCTTTCTCTTAACATGTTATAGAAAAAATTACCTGCCTCCAACTGCTTATTCTACTAAACCTGTTAAGAAACATAAGCTTAATTGCCACTGGTACTCGACAGCGTAAGTAACGAGCGCAAGAAATACCGAAGTGCGGAACTATTATACTTTATTTTGTATCATTTAAAGATAATAAGCATCATATTCAAATTTCTGGAACAAAATATTAAAAGTGCAGGTATTTTAGAAGTATCAAACAACGAAATGTTGATTTAATTATTGTATTTCCATTGTCGAGGAACGAGCAGTTGAACCAAACGCAGTATTGCGAACGTTGTTTGTTATTGTTCAGTTATTGTTGAATCCGTAGTAGTAGTAGTAGTAGTAGTACGGTAGCCGTGCTTGTGCTTCTTGTCTTAGTGGTTTATTATATTTCTTTTGAAATAGGTACAGTTAAACATCAATACACCAAAAGCTTAGGGAAGAGTGGTTAAAAAAATGCCGAAAATTTTGCAGTAATTATCACAAGCTGTAGGAGATAAAACAAAAGCATTCTGAAAAATGTGCCGCTATGCTCTGAGAGCTCGTTTAATAGATGTAGAAAAATCACAAAAAAATCTGCAGTATCTTCCTTTTCCTCCCAAATAAAGGCAAAAATTATTTCAAACCATTGGAGGAACCCGTGGGATGTATCGAAGCTGAAGGGTAACTTGCCCTTTTTATGTCCGTGCATTGTGCTACAATGTCTTGTGATCATGCAAATGGTTAAAAATAAGTTCAAGGATAGTGTTATTGCAAGCCAGGTTAAGTTGCATCTTATAAAGTGTAGTTCTATCATCAAGAATGTCCTTGGTCCTTTTTACGAAAGTTCTGAGAACTGACGCTATGATACTACGTTTAGTATTTTAATTAACGAATCAAGTGATATTAGTGTCGCTAAACTTCTAGCAATTACTATTGTTCCTCAAAGTATAACATCTCACAAGATTGTGCCGACATTTCTTATACTACTTGAAAGATACAATGCTGAGTCTGATGCATCAGCCATTAAAGAGGCGTGGAAAGAAGTTAATTTAGATTTAAAGAAACTGAGAGAACTGGAACAGATCAGGCTAGTGCGATGGTCGATATTATATGAAATACTTAAAAGAGGGGTTCCACATTTGACACTTATAAGGTGTGTGTGTGTGTCATTCCGTTCGGTTGGCAACCTCCCCAGCAACTGCAGAATGTCTTCCAAGAAATTTGGACTTTTTGATTAGGGGAAAATTACAACTTTTTCCCTCGATCTTCTTCACGACAGTCCTTTTACTGCAAGATTTTCTCAGTCCTAAATGACGGGGAGGAACCACCAAAAATCCCCCCTAGCTTGCGACATGAGATGGTTATCTATTGAACCTGGGGTACGTAGAATAACTGATCAATGGCACGAGTTAAAAACTCATTTTGAAATTGTTAGGCTAAACGAAAAATGCTACACAGCTGAAATATTCTGTTCGACGTCCAGCGACGAACTTAATTTAGTACATTTCTTAATTTTGAAAACTATCCATTCTTGTCTTCCGAGTCTCAATACGGAATTGAAGTCAAATTAGGTGGACCCACAGAAATTATTAGATGACGTGGTACTTTTTATTCAGTCTCATTCACACCTATCCAATTCAGAGAAAATATCTCGACAATGATTTCGAAAATCACCTAGACCCAAAGTCATATCTTGGATACTCGCTTGGAAAAAAGAAAAAAAATCATAAATTAGAAACAAAATGACCAAAGAAGAAGAAAATAACAGAAATATGAGTGAAATTTGTTTGTTCACTTGTACAACAATTACAGCAAAGATTGCCCGATAAGTTCTACTTCTACTTTGATACTATGCAAACCACCATGAGGTGCATGGCACAGGGTACAAGAGTCTGTCAGTTCAGTTCCTTCATTATCCCTGTGACACTCTCCCACGGATCAAACAAACCTGTGACCATTCCTGCTGCCCTTCTCTGTGTACTTTCAATATCCTCTGTAGGTCCTGTTTGGTACAGGTCCCACAACTAGAGCAATATTCTAGGACTGGTCGTACGAGCTATTTCTAAGCAATCTTCCACAGTATTCTATCACGTCTACCACCTGCTTTATCTACGACTGAGCCTGTGTGTTCATTTCATTTCACATCCCTACAAAAAGTTACACCCAAGTATTTGTTTGAGTTTGCCGGTACCAAAGTGGTTCATTGATATTATAGTCATAGTTTACTGTAGTTTATCATTTTGTGAAATGCTTAGTTTTACATTTTTCAACATTTAAAGAAAGTCGCCAGTCTTTGCACCACTTTGAAATCTTATCAAGACCTGACTGAATATTTACACAGCTTCATCTAGACAGTAATTTATTATAATTAATTGCATCATCTGCAAAAAGCCTGAGGTTACCATTAATATAGTTGGCAAGATCATTAATATACAACATGAACAGCGAGGGTCCCAACACACTTCCCTGGGCGCACCTGAAGTTGCTTCTACATCTGACGATGAGACAGCATCCAAGATAACATGGTGCATCCTCCCTATCAAAAAATCCTCAATCCAGTCACAGATTTGATACCCCATATGATTGTACTTTTGACAATAAGCGTAGGTGTGATACTGAGTCAAATGCTTTTCGGAAATCAAGAAATACTGCATCTACCTGACTGCCTATATCCAAAGCTTTCAGTATGTCATGTGAGAAAAGAGCGACTTGGATTTCACATGATCGATGTTTTCGAAATCAATGCTGGCACTGAGAAAGCCATGTTCAAGATACGTCATTATGTTTAAGCTCAGAATTTGTTCAAAGATTCTACAATAAATTGATGTCAAGGATACCTGACAGCAGTTTTGTTGATCACTTCTACTACTATTCTTGTCGATGCTTTTTGCCAAGAACTGGGCACGTTCTTTTGTTCGTGGGATCTATGCCAGATTGTAGTTAGAAGAGACGCTAACTCAGCTGCAAACTTAGTATACAATTGACAGGGTTTACATCGGGCCCTTGGAGCTTTGTTCAACTGTAACGATTTCTGCTATTTCCCAGTAGCACTGAGACTATACTCCGTTCATCGTAAGAATAAAACTGATGTAAACGAACACAAACGCGGCGATTGGTCAGCAGCCATAGCCCCTGCACACTGGTGTTATTCCGCTCTTGGAAGCAGGTCCAACTTATGTATTAGATATTTTATTAAGTAAGTTACCCAGACAAATGTATTCCCAAAATTTCGGTACTCTACATTAATTATTTGTTGGTGTTGGATTTCTTGCCGCCACTGTAGTAAGTACACGTTGTAACGTTCCCTGGCAAACTCACGCTGTTAATGCACAAGAGTTTATTTGTACCATATACGCCGCTCTGAGCAAGTTGTATATACCGTAATTATTGAACAAAAAATATTATTGAATTTTGTGTAAAAGACATTTGTTATTATCGTAATATTTTTGTAGTAATATTCTCTCTGTATTTAGTATAGTAATTTTTCTATATTTATTATGTGATTGTGAAATGTGTCAGTATCTGCGATTACAGAGATGTAAAAATTAGCCAGAGGAGAATAATATTGTCAAATTACAAAGAAATGTTAATAGTCAGCAGTAGTATAAAAGAACCATGTACAGCGTATTCTTTGGTCTTCTCTGTGTAAGGCTGAATGCGAGAGGAAGCTGTGTTGAAGCGATTTATGAATGCGTAGACTTCTTTTGTCTCTGTCTTGGTTTAGCCGCCATTAGAGCAGAAGTTACAAATTAATGTGAGTTGAATTATTGTTTGCTCTAAATATATCAGAATTTATCAAAAGTGTGTATTATTAATGTAAATTAGCTTGCCCATGTCATCTATAAAATTTCTTTAAAGAATTTTCAGCATTTTTAGCGGTGTTGCTGGGCTGTGCCGCGACCGATCGATTTGCAGCGGCGGCACATTTGAAAAATTGTTCCGCTAAAGGAAAATCAACCAAACCCGTAAATCGGGAACAGATAGATAAAAATTAACAGTGAACTAAGAAATTGTTCTTCTTTTACAGTGATCCTGATTTTAAACTAATTATACGTTTGTGCATTCGTAGGCGGATAGTTAATGTTAGTTAACATTGAAATTTAACAATTTTGGTTCTTTCAAATAACTTAAATGTATAGCGAAGTAGGTTTGATCAGTGATAATTAAATGTCGGCTTGGCAATAATTAACCATTTTCTGCTAATAGAGATATTCTTGTGTTCCATAGTTAATGCTGGGATAGAATTCAGTAAATATTTAACAAAAAATCCACTGCATTTAGAAAATGTGTGCCAAGGCCGAATGATGTAAAGGACTTAATTCTCAACTGAATATTCTTAATCAGTCAATATGAGTTCACGTAATTTTTAAATGTACGTAATTCTTTTGAAAGTGAATTTTTTTATTACCACACGTAAATAAGAGAGAGGTTCTACAACAAAGTTCGTACTTACAGAAGAAAGTTAAAGAAAGGCAAATTAAGTAACTAAAAGCAATAACAATTAATAATTATTCTTTAACGAAAATAAAAGCAATTTCGTTAAATTTAAGTACACGTACGAGAGTTTAGATTTGAGAAACAACTCACATGGGCTCAAACTGCCCGCCTTAGACTAAGCTTAGCCAGATCTGAGCGCGTGATAGCGGGGGTGCAGAGGCAGACTTACCTGGCGGTCTCCTTCCACTCCATCTCGTTGCCATCGTAGACGAGTTCCCCCAGCTCTGAGAAGAGCGGGTGCGGCTCGTGGGCGTTGTCGTCCACATCTTCTCCCAGGATGAACTGGACGCGTTGCGCCGGAGGCGTGACTGAAACAAGACCAGCCCTCAAGTCAGTCCAGACTCGGAGACAGTGTACCACCGAGCCTGCTCTGCCTCATTCCCTCCCAAATCCCTTCCACAAGGTCACTACGGTGACCACGAAGGCCCATTCAGCCTGAAATGAATTCAGCGTAATTTACAGTAACTTATTAAAACACGAAGCAGGAGGATATAACCAGAGATTTCTCCGGCTAGGCCGGGGAATGGGAATCTGAACGGACTGGTTTGTTCGTTGGTACAACTTAGTAGACCAACTGAAATTTTTACAAACCGTGGCGTTTTTTGCTCATATACACATTGCTTTCGATTTTTCTTGATATGAGTCTATTCGAATTCGCCATTATAATCTCTGTTTAGAGTAATGTTACTTTTGCAGACTCAGCTGAGTTTATTTTAGAATTTGGTGTACATAACAAGCCTTATATTCTTTCCGGGGTAGCGTTGTGCTACTAAGGGTAAGTCAGCAATATAAAAACTAAATAAAGTTATATTTCACCATTGTAAGTTACTTCCTCTGGCTTTTGAGGTAACAATGACAGTGTAGTGCAGAAGCTTCCAATAATGTGCTTGTGTTTGGCAAGGTGTCGCGATGAAATTCACAGAAAGAGACCACAGTTGTGGCAAGACAGATCAAGGTTTTTTGATCATTACGTCGCACATGCTTACTCGGCTGTGTCAATAAGTTATATGCTTAGAATCGGGTGATCGTGTTTCCCCAGCGTTTCTACTTCCAGGACCTCACCTTACCTGAATTTTCTTGTTTCCAAAATTAAAATAGGTTCTGAAAGGACGCTATTTCGACACCATTGGTCACATGAAAGCGAATTCGTCACGGGAACTGGAGATTTTTCCAGGACTGTGTGACTAAGTGAAAACACCGCTGGGGCATATTAATACACAGCCGATCGTACAGGATCTGCTACTAGCATACTTGATCAATGAACATATCACTTGGAAATGTCCGTTAGGTTGTCGCTTGACAATACTAGCCAATAAAATGTCTTATTAAATAATATACAGTTCCAGCGAAGCGAGGGGTTCTTTTAACAGACTTCGAATAAATAATAGCAATGTGCATTTTTATCTAAACTGCTGTGGAAAATCGAAATAAGCTATTTTTACTACACTACCAGATTTGTAGAAATTCTTCCTTCAGCGTTGTGTCATCCAGCTGTATCGAGTTGCCGGTTCTGATCTGCATTTCCGCTCGTAGGTGTTACAACAAGAACAAGACGATCTACCAACTCCTTCCTCCCTAACTGTTTACTAAGACAGAAGAGTTCCGACATTATCTAATCTTTTTTTGGCGAAGAGGAATGGGTGTAAGAGATTTTGCTGGCGGTAACGATAAACACTCCTACCCAGTCTTGGTCCAAGATGGGATCTAAAAATTAATGCGCGCCATTCGCTGCGCTCTCGTTAGGGAGGAGCGGGGTTCAAATGCCTACCTGGTAATTCTTACCAATATTTTCCGCGTGTTTGCTGTTTAGTTTCAAGGGTAATATCGACAAGGATTCTACAAAACTGCCACAGTTGAATTATTCTCCCGTTTTATTCACAGTGCACTGGATACCTGTCTACATCTACATCACTACCTGATGGTGTGTGGCGGAGGGTACTTCTAGGGCCACTAACTGATACCCTCTTTTCCTATTCCGCTGGCGAATGGTGCGTGGGACGAATGACTGTCGGCACGCCTCTGTATTGGGTCTGATTTATCGAATTCTCTCATTGTGGTCGTTTCACGAGACATACGTAGAATGAAGCAATTTGTTGTCAGACTCATCCCGGAAAGTCCTCTCTCGAAATTTCAAAAGTAAACCTCTCCGTGATGCTCAACCCCTCTCTTGTAGCCTCTCTGTAACACTCTCGTCGGACGAAACGATCCTGGGCTGTTTATTGGATCTTCTGCATCTCTTCTATCAGTCTGACCTGTCAATGGTCCCAGATTGATGAACAATATTCAAGAATCGGTCGAAAAAGCTTTAGTGAATTAATTAGATTTCCACGAGATTCTTCCTATGAATTTCAGTCTGGCATCTGCTTTTTCTGCTATTTGGCCTACTATTCGCCTGGATGGGTACTCCTAGATATTTTATGGTAGATACTGTTGCAAGCAATTTTTCATCAACAGTGTAGTTATACAGTTGTTGATTTTCTTAGTGCACTGTGCACATTATTTACGTTCAAGGTCAACTGCCAGTCGCTGCACCACTTTTCAATCCTCTCCAGGTCCTCCTACAAATGGTTACTGTCTTCTGGCATTGCTACCTTCTTTCAGACAACCGTATCATCTGTGGACAGCCTTGAAGAGCTTCCGAAACATATTACTAGATGCTTTATGGCACTTCCTTGAGGTACTCGTGTCGATTTTGTGCTATTACGAGAGGCTCTTTCATTTCCGCCTGTAAGGAAATCTTGAATCTAGTCGCAAATATGGCCAGATTCTCGTATTTATTTCACTAAGCGGCGGGGGACACGGTGTCAGATGCTTTTCTAAAGCTGAGGAACACAGTGTCAAACTGAGCGCCGGTGTCTACCGCTCTGTGAAGCTAATGGCACATCAGAACAAGCCGAGTTTCCCTGAGATGTCTGTTTGTGGAATCAATGTTGATTTTTATAGAGTAGATTCTCGTTCTCCGAAAATGTCATAAGACATGAGCATAAAACATATTCCAGAATTCTGTCTCTAATGACTTAGATATAGACAGGAGGTAAAACTCTAACCTTTGTTACTTCTCCGAAAAGTTTCGATTACAGTTACGATTTGCATTTGGAGACAGACGGGGCTCCAGTAAGTACACCCACACAATACTGTGTTATCGAAAATTCGGCACGGAGATTAGCTCCGATTCCTCTTAGCCCTATGTAGTTGGTGCTAAGATGTCCACATAAACTACAAGGTAGTGATCTTACCGATACATTATAACATCCCACAGACACGCGATAGATTTCACATCTGGACATTCGACGCTGTCTTTCTCGGTTCACTGTTGGCCTCCAAATTCAGATAAATGTGCATGGAAATGCCGTGCCCGCTAAAGAGGACACTGCCCATAACAAGAGGCGTTTGTCTGGGGGTTGTGTCGACGCAATGACCACTTAGCAGTGTCCTCTGTTGCATTATGTCCCCGGACAGCACACATGAGTCTGATCCACTGCACGAAACTGCCAGCTGTGTATGTCCCATGGTGGTGCCATGCAGCGAGAAGTTATTCTCCTTGGAAACAAACTGGACAATTATCAATGTCATGCATTTCCTTTGTTGCACAGTCAAATAAAGGTAATGTTCTAATTGTTGTCGCAGTCATATCTTATGAAATCCTTGGGTCAACAAAAGCGAATCACGGGTCGCTTCCTGCTGTTTACTATCTGCGGCGAAGTGCATGGAACTGTGGATTCTGATACACTTCCGTCTTCCCCCCTCACATGTTCTCCATCATCAGCTGTCACTTATGTCACTATAGAGCCTCCTATCTCTATAGCTGTGGATGAGAAATCTAACGCCCTGTTGTCTATTAGCGTTTTTATCGTTACTCATACATTTTTCATGGATTCTAACAACGACAGCATGAGCACCAGATTGTACTGCCCCAGCAAGCAGAGACAGAGAGGCAACTACGAGGCGTGTTTTTTAAGTAAGGTCCGTTTGAACATAAGTACACAACGGAAGGTTATTTCAAAAAAGTAAATTTATTTTCAGATAGTACATACTTTATTTTTTGACATAGTTGCCAAGTTTGTTGAAACACGTATCATACCACTCAGCCAATTTTAATAAAAACTTGTCACCTGCTCCGATAACCAAGAGTTCACTGCTTGCCACTGAGGTGTTGCTTGAGGAACAGATGGTAATCGCTCGGCACAAGATCAGGACTGTAGGGTGGGTGGTCTAAAACTTCCCAGCCAGAACTGTCCAATAAATTACGGGTCTGATTGCAGTGTGAGGTCTTGCATTGTCATGGAGAAGGACAATTCCGTTTGTCAGCATGCCACATCTTTTGTTTTGAATCGCTCTGCATAGCTTTCTCAGGGTTTGGCAGTATGCTTCTGCATTGATAGTGGTTCCTCGTTGCATGAAGTCAACCAACAAAACACCATGCCTATTCCAAAACACAGACGCCATGATTTTGCTCCGGGACAAAGTCTGTTCGGCCTTCAACTGTACAGGCGAGTGTGTGTGTGTGTGTGTGTGTGTGTGTGTGTGTGTGTGTGTGTTTCCATTCCATGCTCTGTTGCTTCTATTCGGGCGTGATATGCGAAATCCATGTTTCGTCTCCAGTTACGATCTGACTCAAGAAGCCATCACCTTCTTCATGATAGAGAGTCAAGAACTTCATCACACACTCAAATCTTTGGTTTTTGTGGCCCTCTGTTAGGAGTTTCGGGACCCAATGGGAGCACAGTTTCCTAAACTGCAGGTATCCAAAAACGATGTTGTAAAGCACTGATCTCGACATGTCAGGAAATTCGTTTGAGAGACCTGTTATTGTGAAGCACCTGTTCCCAGGAATCCTCGCTTCAACTGAAGCCACCAAATTGCCTGTAATTAAAGACAGGCGACCGGAGCGGTCCTCATCACAGACGTTATCACGGCCATCTTTGAATTCTCGTACCAACTTACGCACTTTGCTTTCACTCATAACAATATCACTGTACACTTCACAAATCTGTCGGTGAATTTCTGCAGCAGACAGGTTCCTTGCTGACAAAAACCGTATCACTGAGCGAATCTCACACGCGGCGGGCGAGTTGATTGTCTTAAACATTTTGAAAGCACAAAACAGAATCGCACAGTTTAGCTACAGAGCTGAAACTGAGCACAGTTGTTCCCGAGGCATGCCAGTACACGATGCACGCGCTCGTTGCGGTGTGCGCGCGAACTACTAGTGTCTACAACAAAACGGACCTTCCTTAAAAAAAAAAAAAAAAAAAAAAAAAAACACGCCTCGTAACTGGCAGCTACCACAGAGGAGCTTCGCATCCAGTTGTAAGGGGCAGACAAATGAAAACTAGACAGACTACATAAAGAGCATGACACGGACACTGATGGCGCATGTGTGTTTGTAAAGAAGTGGACTCTATTCGGAATCAGAAAGGAACGGCAGCGCGAACGCTCACCGCTGTGCCATTTGTCTGTTAGACGTGATTGACGTGAGGTCAGCATGTCGTGTGCGCATCCGACTTCACTATGGAGGCCGAGAAAGAGGACCAGGCAGGTGTACTGTGCATTTTAACTGTGGGTGGAGTATAAGGAAGCGAAATTCATAGCCGTATATCAGCTGTGTATGGCGAACACAGTGTATCACGTGCGGCTGTGTTTGTGTGGAATAAACGATTTTGAGAAGGTCGGGTGTCATCGGAAGACAGCAGTCGGCCAGGATAGGCTCATTGTGCCATTACCCCTTCTGTCATTGCTGCGGTGGATACTGCCGCCAGAAATGACCGACGGCTGGCAGTGGAAGACATTCGGCTCATTTTGGGCGTCAGTCACGGTACCTATCACGCCATCATGGCAGAGCATCTGAAGTTCGGAAAATCTGTGCGCAGTGGGTTCTCCACAATATGACGGATGAGCAGAAGCTGAACAGCATGTCGACATCATTGCAGCACCTCGAGAAGTGTCACGGTGAAAAATATCGTTTCCTGTTTCGTACTGCCGCGGGAAATGAAACATGGTGTCATCATTTTCAGCCGGAGAGCAGGCGTCAGAGCCGACAGCGGAAGCGCATGGTTTCACCTCCACCGAAAAAATCCAAAGCCCAAGGAAAGTCATGATGATGACCTTTTTCTCTGACTGCAAGGGTCTGCTGCTCACTGACTTGCTGGTACATAGCGTCACAATTAACGCATCGTGTCACGTGAGACTTTTGAAAAATTGAAGCTCGCCATCAAGTCCAAGAAGGCATTATTCTGTTGCAAGGCAATGTCCGCACACGTTTTGCCAGGGGGGTGCCAACTTTGCTGAATAAGTTTCGCTGCGAAGCCCTTGCACCTCCTCGATACATTCCCGATGTCTACCTATGCCATTCTCATACATTGGGAGCCCTGAAGAAACACATTCTTGGCTGTCGATTTGCTTCGGACGAAGAAGTGCACGTCTGAGTACAGACACGGTTCCGTAAGGTACCACAAATATTTTTCCATAAAGGAATTCATCGCCTCACATGACATAAATGTATTAACAGTTATGGCGATTACCTTTGAAATAATGGACAGTCTACCTATTTTTTCCATGTGATTCGTTTTTATTTGTAGGAACAATGTGGCGTCGTACGGACACTTACCCTAAGACCACTGAAATTGCTCGATGGCGAGAAGAGCCTTTCGGCACATTTGCTTCGATTCCTGAATGATTTTGCTGATGCTGCTGTCTGTGTCTCGGCAACAGCCGGACAGTGCTAGAGTTTCCCCAGCGCGCTCGTCACTGACATGTCGAATGGTATTTTCATCCTTCCATATTTGCTCTGAGTCTCGTTTGACAAACCTCGCCACTTCCGTTAAACGTGTTTCGAGCTACTAAGTTATTTCAGTCTGCCCTTTGTTAACACTGTTTAAGTCAGAAGTTTCTCCCATTTCCAGCACACACAGTCACTTAGATGAAGTATATGAATTCGTGGAACCAGAAGTGCTCTTCGTACGATGTCATGAGTCTTTGACGTGACCAAGGCGTGCTCATTTGTTAGTTGTTCAGAGCATGTAGTATTACGTAACGCAACAAGGGAGTTAGTATTTGTTTAGCCATGTGACTTTCGGTATTTTATATTTACTCTATACGTAGGTTGACGTAAATGAGAGATCAAATCTTAACACACCTCAAATATTTTCCTGTGGCAGTTGATCTTACTAGCACCATTAAATCTAAGGCTACTGACGAATGTGCTCCTTTATGGGAGTCAATCTTCTAGTTTTGAGGTAATTTTGTGATCTTGCAACGTTCACAATGGCACAGTATCTCCTATGATTTAGTTACTTGTGATAGGCCATAGAATAGAGCATGTTACAGTTTCCCGAGAAAACCTGTAACCACGTACGGAATTCTTTGAGCCTATCTAAATGAGTCCTTACATGGAAAATAAAGTTAAAAACGATACAAAATTTTGAGAAATCTGCTTTACTGTATTCCAGTTTCCGACACTCGTCTACTTACAGATGTATAACGTTAATGTAATTTCTCTGTCCCATAAGTAATCTATTCGACGTAAGCAGAGCAGATCTGTTGGAATACGTTAATATGTTGACTGTGAAAGGGGAGAATTACGAAATGGCGGATAATTTGTGTTATATTAGTATGGCAACTTTCAAATCAAATTTTAAACGGAAGTTAATAAAACCCTATGATTATGTAGTAGTTCCTATTTTTAAATGTGGTAATTATACGTCTACGTCAGTTGAAACAACTATTTTTTGTTCATGCAAATATTACTTTGCACTAGTTGAATCTGCGATGTAAATTAAAAGTAGTATTTACAGTGATTTGTACTAAGAAATTTTATACGAAATCAGCAGCCAAAGCTCTCAAAAATGTATGGTAGTTGGTATGATCTGCAACAAAAGATCTAAAACATAAAGCAAACATATAAAACAGCTGACGGCCAGGTAATAGACGAAACATGAAGCTCAAAAATATTGTGTCAGTGTCATTGGTTATTTATTCTAAATAACTAGAAAAATGTGAAAATCTCATCGTCGTTGCATAGTGCTACGCATAGACAAAAAAATACATGCAGTTCAAAAGATGATGAGCGGTATTGTGCGCATTAGTTAAAGATGCGGAACGGTGCAACCACCTCTTAAGTCGATCTTCCACACAACCGAGATGCGGCATCTGGTTAGATTACGATAGACATGTCCAGCTCCAGAGTAAATAGCAATCTTGTCTTCGGAAAGGTGAGAAATGCACAGCAGTGGGGCACCGGTATCTTCTACTGATATACTCACCGCAATAGCGTACTCGGCTGGGCCTGGTTCTTCTGAATTCTCAATTTACTGCGTACTATCAGTATCTAAGAGCTTCTAGCAACTTTTATCTGACATGCGAGGTGGATAAAGATGAAAAAAAAAAACTCATTTCTGTCTCCTAGTTTATGAGCATAAACATTGTCTCGTCGGCGTTGACGAGATGTAAATCTTATGCACATTCTTCTACGACAGTGTAACTATTTATGCAATGCCTACTGAGTTCACTAAATGATGCATTGAGAAGGATGAGATTACCGTTCCAGCAGTGAATCTACAAAGTGCATTTCTTCTGCTATAAACTATAGATTTTACTAGTATTCTATAACTCTACACTATAATCAGAGAAGTGGTGCTTGATAGTACGAATCTATTTAAAAAGTGCAAGAAGAAAAAAGGTGTCAGAATTCAGAATGTGTACGGAAGGGTGACTAACGATTCCGGCTGGTACTAACATGCACAGTGAATGAAATATCGACATCAGTACTGTGAGTACGGTATTGTCATTGTGAGATCAGAATGGTCGGAGAATGACTGTAGGAAATTATTTATCGATGGTGACGGCATCTACTTTAGAAGACCATGTAATCCATTATTTCTTTTTAGTTCTATGAGACTGCAAGATGCTGATCCGTGTTGGTGAGTGAGGACACACTCCGTGATACTATCAAAATGATTCCTATAAACTGAAATTATGCATTATTCCTTGGGGTAGCTTGCTGATTTGCTGAAACAACGTGCGAATTCGCCAATGAAGCAATGCATTGCGTATCATCACTGGCAAAAATGGCTTCTCGTTAGAACTTTTTCTAATGCAATAGCTACAATTACTTCTGTCCATCTGTGTTACAGACACGCGAAGTGGGTGTGGTATTTTTTACTACTGTTATTGTAGTCATTTCGGTCTTCAGTCCAAAGGCTTATTTGATGCACCTCTCCATGTTACTGTACCCTATGAAGCCTCTTCATTTGCGGCTAACTACTACAGTTTACACCTTTCTGAATCTGCTTACTGTATTCATCTCTTGGTCTCCCTCTACGATTCCCTCCCCCCCCCCCCCCCCCCCCCCCGCCTCACTTCCATCCAGTACTAAATTGGTGATCCCTTGATGTCTCGGAATGTTTTCTATCAACCGATCCCTTCTTCTATTCAGGTTGCACCACAAATTTCTTTGCTCCCCAGTTGTATTCAGTATTCCTCATTAGTTACATGTTCTACCGAGCCATTCGTCATCATTCTTCTGTAGCACCACATATCAAAAGTTCCTCTTCACTTCTTGTCTAAACTGTTTATCGTCCATATTTCATCTCCATCCACAGCTACACTCTATACAAATACTTTCGGAAAAAGACTTACTGACACTTAAATCTACATTCGGAGTTAACAAATTTCTATTCCTCAGAAACGCTTTCCTTGCCATCGCCAGTCCACATTTTATATCCTCTCTGCTTCGGTCATCCTTAGTTATTTCGCAGCCCAAGTAGCAAAACTCATCTGCTATTTTAAGTGTCTCGTTTTCTGACCAAATTCCTTCAGCACCACCTGGTTATTTATTTCGACTACATACCATTATCCTATTTTTACTTTTGTTGATGTTCATCTTATATCCTCCTTTCAAGACACTGTCCATTCAGTTAAATTGCTCTCCCAAGTCCTTTGCTGTCTCACTTCCTACTCAACCAATGCTTCTCTTTCATGCCATTCGACTCTTACAACTGCCGTCTGGTTTCTGTACAAATTGTAAATAGCCTTTCGCTCCCTGTATTTTATCCCTACCACCCTCAGAATTTCAAAGAGAGTGTTCCAGTCAACATTGTCAAAAGATTTCTCAAAGTCTACAAATGCTGTAAACGTATGTTTGCCATTCCTTAACCCAGCTTCTAAGGGAAGTAGTAGGGTCAGTATCGCCTCGCGTGCTCCTGCATGTCCTCGGAATCTAAATCGGTCTTCCCC
Source organism: Schistocerca serialis cubense (assembly GCF_023864345.2). NCBI lineage: Eukaryota > Metazoa > Arthropoda > Insecta > Orthoptera > Acrididae > Schistocerca > Schistocerca serialis. The sequence continues at coordinate 376,301,027 of NC_064639.1, forward strand.
GAGATCGGCTTATATAGTTTTTCCAGTCTTCTGTATGGAATTCGTGTTAGTATTTCGCGACCATGACTTATTAAACTGACAGTTCGATAATATTAACATCTGTCGGCACCTTCTTTCTTTGGAATAGGAATTATTGTATTCTTCCTGAACTCTGAGGGTATTTCGTCTGTCTTATACATGTTGCACACCAGATTGAAGACTTTTGTTATGGATTTCTTCCCTAAGCCTATGGGTAGCTATAACGGTACGTTGTCTTCTCCCGGAGCCTTGTTACGACTTCGGCATTTATTGCTCTGTCAAATTCTTCAAACAGTATCTTACCTCCTATCTCATCTTTATCTACGTCCTCTTCCATTTATATAATATTGCTTTCAACTTCGCCTCTTGTATAGACCCTCTATGTAGTCCTTATACCTTTCTGATTTCCCTTCTTTGCCTAAGACTGGTTTTCCATCTGAGCTCTTGATATTCATACAGCTGCTTGTCTGTTCTCCAAACGCCTCTTTAATGTTCCTTGAGGCAGTGTCTATCTTTCCGCTAGCGATATATGCTTCTAAAGCCTTACATTTGCCCTGTAGCCATTCCTGCTTTGTATTTCCTATCAGTCATTTTTAGAGGTTTATATTCCCTTTCGATTGCTTCATTTACTGCAGTTTTATATTTTCTCCTCTCATCAGTTAAATTTAATATCTCTTGTGTTACCCAAGAATTTCTGCTAGGCCTCGTCTTTTTACCTATCTGATCCTCTGCAGCCTTCACTATTTTATCTCTCAAAACTACCATTCTCCTTCCACTATATTCATTTCCCTTATTCTTGTCAATCGTTCCATAATGCTCCCTTTGGAAACCTCAACAGCCTTTGGTTCTTTCGGTTTATCCAGGTCCCACCTCCTTAATTTCCTATCTGTTTGCAATTTCTTCAATTTTAATCTACAGTTCATAACCACTAGATTGTGGTCAGAGTCCAAATCTGCCCCTGGAAATGTCTTAGAATTTTGTACTACCACTTCATATCGAATGACGAGCAACCATAATGAGTACAGTACAACAGCATTCGGCCCAAATCGACCGCCTAATATGGTGTGCGGTTCAAATGGCTGTGAGCACTATGGGACTTAACATCTGAGGTCATCAGTCCACTAGAACTTAGAACTACTTAAACCTAACTAACCTAAGGACATCACACACATCCATGCCCGAGACAGGATTCGAACCTGCGACCGTAGCAGTCTCGCGGTTCCGGACTGAAGCGCCTAGAACCGCACGGCCACCGCGGCCGGCTATAGTGTGCGCGTAATAATTAGGTCACGGTACAGGTCAATCTGTTGCCACAACCTTTATTTGGCATTCACATTCGTTGACTTCACCTAACAACAACCGAATTATCACCTCTCAACCTAACCTAGCCCTTGGGATACGTACATGTAAGTCAGTCATCACAACCGAATCGTCCTGTATTCCTGAAGAACCAGCTATGGATATTTTATTTAGCAAGTTTTATATATTTGACAAACCAGTGAGGAGTTGTGTTATTGTAACTGAAGCACGTTCTCAGTATGTCGACGACACTGATGTGTAATTATATTTCTGAGAGATCTGAGGATGACAGCTAGTTACTGTCGAAACTGGTCATGAAGTAAACTGTTTCACACAATGCGATCTTGGCTTCTAATGTTATAAATTACAACCAAATCTATCGATGTCAACCTGTCTCACTATGTTACTGAGCGGGCGCTGAAGACCTTGCTGTCGTGCGCCCAAAAACTCTCTACTACTACTACTACTACTACTATCGATGTCAGTGTAACTGCAGTTGTGCCATACTCACTTTAGCGATTCAAGTAGAATGTTACAGCATGTAGCTGCTTTTAAGACACACAGAAATCGAGATTAGTGTCAAGGATACTGAGTCTATTGTTTTAAGCATGATAAGATTCTCTTGTCCATGAGGTGGATGACAAATCATAGCGATATGAGAATAATTTTTATTGGCTATAGTTTGTTTTTGGTGCCATAACATATATTCCGTTCTTTCATTAGATGCTGCTTCCTACGTAATAGTGGGTCTTGCGATGAGCTGATATTTTCGTAGTTAATGCATTAGAAATCATTACCGTCTTCTCTGTTTCTTTATCTCGAAACAACTGGAGCCATTTTAGTTTTTTCAGACTTCGCTTCAGTGAAATCAGACTTTTGACCCCACTTCCACTCCTCGTCACCCTCAATATACTTGGCCAGATGTGTCATGCCGTAAAGTTATGTAAAAGCTATGGATCTCATATCTTTACTGTACTGAAACATTCGGGATATCCAATAAAGCCAGCTGAACAGCGTGATTAACACTACCTAGGTGCATTACACAGGAAAACGGAAGTCTTCACGAAAGCGGCAACGTTGCCTAAAAAAAAAATAACTAATGTAATGTCATCGTAAATTCTATTCCAGTTTCAGTACAATGAATAGTTGACTAAAAGTATTTCAAGAAACCTTAGAACGAACAGCGAAGTAGTGTAGTAACATACGTTTAGTTATAACGGCAAATCCAAGTACGGGGCAGTAGATTTTAAAGAGTGGACACTACTGGAAGAACGAGTATCTCATTATCTGCAAACCCACGAAAGACGTGTACCGCATATTCCATTATGCCATTGCAATCTCCAAATATAACGACACTTTACTGCGTTGAGTCGATGGCTAAGCGAGTAAGAGTCAGACTGGAAATCTAAACGTTCAGTGTTCAAACCTCACTCGGTCCTGCGAGGTTACAATCAAAGTAACTTCCAACTGTTAATATATCTTGTGTTATTTTACGTAGTTGGTTTATATTTTAGAGTCTGTGAGTTCAACTTATTCGTAAATTACCAGGCTATGTTTATTTCCCTGCCTCTCGTTAAAAACACGATCGAGTCTCCAGGAGTCTTCTAGATGAGAGCAGAGGGCCATGCGATTAATTAGTATAATACCGTCCTAGCTTTACGGGACTCATATTAAATGGCAACACTGGCGACCGAGGGCCGAGATAGAATTTAATAATATAACGAGAAATAGATTGCAGCTGGAAGAATTATTACGAGCACGCGGTCAGCGTAGCAAAATTTCCAGCACTCGACGCGGTTCGCGTCTTGAAAGAAGTCTGAGAGGAAACCTAATATCTTGCTATGCTACAGTCATAAGTATGCGTTACAGAATGAAAGCCTAAACGGTAGTATAGACTGCATCAGGGTACTCTTTGTGATAGATTTACGTTTAACATCCCGCTGAAATTTATGTTCTTGAAGTTACGACACTGATGCACCAAGGATTCCGAACGTATCGATCATGCTTAGCTTAACCCTTAGTTCACTTTTCTTACAGCTAATCATTATCCTGCAGTTCACATTTAAGTGAATGTCAGAAGGTTCATAGTACCACTTCCCTACTATTCCCCGACCGTTCCACAATCTAATAGCACGTAAGAAAAATTAACACCCGAGCCTTTCCATTAGAGCTCTAATTTCTCTTATGTTATCACTACCGTCATTTATTTCTTTGTAGGTAGGAGTTACTAAAATACTCTGACATTCGGACGAAAAAACTGGGATTGAACTTTCATGAAAAGATCTCACCAGAACGAAAAACGACGTGTTTTAACGACTGCAACCAATAGTCGCTTATCATATCGGTGACCTCTATTTCGCTATAATACAAAACGAGCTGGCAGTCTTCGAACTTTTTCAATGTCCTCCGCCAATTCTGTCGGGTAAGGATCCCAATATGCGCAACAGCACCCCGAAAGAAGACGGACTAGTGTAATATAGGCAGTCTCTTTAGTAGACCTGTTGCATCTTCTAATTGCTCTGCCATCACAGCAGTGTCTTGGATCTCCTTCCACAAAAGATTTTCTACGTGCTGATTGCAATTTACGATGTTCGTAATTAAAATCCCTAGGTATTTAACGTGTAACAGAGATCTGCTCATGTGGAGGAGCTCTCAATTTTTTGTTTGTTTAGGATCAACTGCTACTTTTTTTTTATAATGCAGATATCTTGTACAAATCAGTGTTCAATTCGTTTTGATCTTTTGATGACATTACTAGGTAGCAAATGACATCATCATTTACAAATAATATGTTAGAGTGTTTGTGAATCGTCTCCTAAACCGATTATGAAGATGAAGAATAATAGGGGGCTTAAGACACCTCCTTGGAAATCAATAGATATCCCTTGGGTTTCATTAGATGAGTTGACGTCAGTTATTAAGAACTGTGACGTTTCTGACAGGATATCACGAATCCAGTTGCACAGCTGAGACACTACTTCATAAACATGCAACTTGTTAGAGGCCGCTTGTGAGGAACGCTGTCAAACCCCGCCTGGAAATGTGGAAACATGAAACTAACTTCCGTTCCCTTCTCGATGGTAATCAGAGAGATACAATACTTCTTGACTTTCAAAAACCTTTTGGCAGAGTGTGACACCTACGCTTATTATCGAATGTAGGCAGTCATAACAATTGACAAAGGGAGGTGAAAGTGCACCGAAGAAGAGAGAGACAATTTTGTCAGCTGGTAAGGTGATGGTCTCTGTCTTTTCTTATGAGATTCCCAAGGAACCATCCTGATTTATTACTTGGGAGAAGGAAGAAAAATAAGCGGACCTTATTATGCTTTCTTTATAGCTCGACTGTTTGGGACTTGCGTTGGGTGCTCTTTCACCAGGATAATGCACCACCCCACACATCAGCAATAGAAATGACGAAACTGCATGAACTGGGTTTTAAATGCGTTCCTCATCCACCTATTCACCAGACTTAGCCCCAAATGAGTTCTTCCTGTTCCCTAACTTGAAAGTTTTGCTTGCTGGAAAACAACTTTCATCAAATGAGGAAATGATAGTTGCATTCAACAAGTATTTTGCAGAGTTTGACATAACACCTTTTTCAAATGGTTCAAATGGCTCTGAGCACTATAGGACTTAACATCTATGGTCATCAGTCCCCTAGAACTTAGAACTACTTAAACCTAACTAACCTAAGGACATCACACAACACCCAGCCATCACGAGGCAGAGAAAATCCCTGACCCCGCCGGGAATCGAACCCGGGAACCCGGGCGTGGGAAGCGAGAACGCTACCACACGACCACGAGATGCGGGCACACCTTTTTCAGATGGGATGAAAAAGCAGGATGATCGCTGTATCAAGGGTATATCCCTCAGAGAAGACTAAGTCGAGAAGTAAGGTGAGTTGTTTTTTTCTAAACAAATCTTTTTCCTTTTTTTTCAGAATTTTCAAACCACCCTCGTAGGAGCACGACCATGCCGAATCGAAGGGAAGGAATATATTATGATATGTATCGATGGCTGAAAACGACTCTGAGTAGTGATTATCAAAATCTACTCATTCGCCACCCTGTAACAACATGAAGTTTAGAGTGTACTTAGAGCGACATCATATCTAAAGAAAGTACGACACCACTGACAGCGGAGGTATAGGTGTACAGAGGTCAATGATATTGGTCGCGAGGGGCGCCGTGAGCTCACCCTCCTTTCTGTGAACCTCCTATTAATGATCCCTGTAGTCACTGAAGCATCAGTTGCACGTAGGATCGATGAAATGATGAATCCGGGGGGATGAATGCCACTCTCGCGACTGCTCTGTCGTCACGTTCTGTCGTGTCTTTAGTTCGACCGCTTCCTTTTTGACTTCGGCCATGTTTCACCCATTCCTGCTAACATGGTCGAATAGTGGCATCAGTCCTATTCAAATGTCAAGAGATAGTCGATTAGTGGGTTCTCTGAGCCCAACTACATGTCCTTTCTGAGATGCTGACATCTGCTGATATTGTCCACGCGACTGCCTGCGAGGCATAGGTACTGTCCAACTGACTACACGAAATAAAATTCGTAAAGATTTTATGCCCCAGCATCGACATATCCTCTATTTACTACCCTTGGCAGCTGCACGGTGAAAATGCGCTGCAGAGTCACACATCCATCCATCGCCATCGTTCATCCGCCAAGGTTTACAATTTTGCATATTCCATAGATACCTCTACGAATATCAATTTGCATAACACCTTCATGGTGCGTTTTTTTTTGTGTTAGAGTGTATTTTCCTAAATTAAAATTGACCTTTGACTCGTAATAGGCACCGGAGTCAGTGCGTCTTTATCGTGTAGGGGTAAAACAAACTGGCAGCCGTCGGGTTGGGTGTTTCGTCATTGCAATTCCACACAGCCGCCAGTGAGAAAGCACAGACCTACCAACAGTTGTTGTCTCAGCACTCTTTACCAAAATAATTGTGTAGCTACTCATTTGCTACTAACCAGTAACAAGAGCTGTGTAAGCAGGAGTTAAACAGACTTCTTGTCGGTAGGCTGCAAGATTAAACAGAGAGAGGGAGCAGTAGACGGCTAAGACACGTTGTTTAGATCTCTCAAACGAGCCTTTGGTTAGGTAGTTGCAGTATACCAGTGCGCCATTTCGTATAAAACGCAAAAAAAAAAAATCATCATCCTGCAGCCAGCGGAAAGCACGTAGGCTTGTTGGTTCTTGGACGAGCTCTGTCATATACCGTCGAGGCCTGCTGGGAGGAAGACACGTATTACGATTTCCGTGACCTTTCCTAGCCTCTGGGACCACTGTTTGTAGCCTGACGCATACATTCAAGAATGATTTAGTGTTCAAAAGTTGATTATAATGGGCGTTTAGCACTCCACATTACATTTAAGACATTTCTAGTCAACCAGTCTTTTCTGGCAGAGTCTCGTCTACTACTCACAGGACAGAATTTTACTCACTCCCTTCAAAGAGCACAGTGGTCGCTTTGGAGCACTGTAGATAGAGTAGAACTGGCATCAAGCGGTCATGTGACCCTCCATCACTGACATGTATGGTAGTGAAAAATGTGAATACATGAAAAGGAAAATGATGTCAGAAGGACTGACTCAGCACATAGAAAAGTCAAAGTAAGGGCGTTAACATTTGGATTGCAATGGAAGTTCCACTGTTAAATGCAGAGGAGAGAGAGAATAGTTGGAAAGAGTGCATTGAAGTCTTCTGTGGGGGGAAGACTTGTCTGACGAGGTGATAGAGGAAGAAACAGGAGTCGACAGGGGAGAGGGAGAGGGAGAAGATCCAGTATTAAGAGTCAGAATTTGGAAGAGTTTTGGAAGGCTTAAGATCGAATAAGGCAGAAGGAATAGATAACGTTCTATCAGAATATCTAAAAACTATGGTAGAATTGACAACAAAAGACTATTCATGTCGTCGTTTAGAATGTATGAGTGTGGCGATATATCATCAGACTTTCAGAAAAACTTCGTCCACATGAATGAGATTTTCACTCTGCAGCGGAGTGTGCGCTGATGCGAAACTTCCTGGCAGATTAAAACTGTGTGCCAGACCGAGACTCGAACTCGGGACCTTTGCCTTTCGCGGGCAAGTGCTCTACCAACTGAGCTACTCAAGCACGACTTACGCCCCGTCCTCACAGCTTTACTTCTGCCAGTACCTCGTCTCCTACCTTCCAAAGTTTTAATCTGCCAGGAAGTTTCGTCCACATGATTCCAAAGATTGCAAGAAGCGACAAGTGCGAGAATTATCGTTAACAGCTCTGTATATCCAAGTTGCTGACAAGAATAATACACAGAAGAATGGAAAAGAAAATTAAGAGCCTGTCAGATGATAGTCAGTTTGGCTGTAGGAAAGGTAGAGCCACCAGGGAGGAAGTTCTGACGTTTCGGGTGAAAATTGAGTCAAGACTAAAGAAAAATCAAGACGTGTTCATAGCATCTGTCGACCTGAAAAGGCATTCGACAATGTAAAATGATGCAAAATGTTCGAAATTCTGAGAAATATAGGAGTAAAAATATATATATATATATATATATATATATATATATATATATATATAAGATGCAAGAGGGAACAATGAGACCAAGAAAGAACTGCTCAGATTAAAGAGGGTATAAGACAAGGATGTAGTCATCCGCCCCTACTGTTAAGTCTACATCGAGAAGCAATGATAGAAATAAAACAAAGGTTCAAGAGTGCGATTAAAATTGAGTGTGAAAGAATATCAAAGATAAGATTTGCCGGTGACAAAAGTGAAAAAGAATGACAGGATGTATTGAATGGAATGAACAGTTTAATTAGCACAGACTATTGATTTAGAGTAAATCAGAGAAAGACGACATTAATGAGAAGTAGAAGAAATGAGAACAGCCACAGATTTAACATCAGAATTGGAGATCACGAAATAAACGAAGTTAAGGAGTTGTGCTATCTAGGCAGCAAAGTAACCTATGATGGATGGAGCAAGGACGACATAAAAAACAGACTAGCACTGGCAAAAAGGGGATTCCAGGCCAAGAGAAGTCTGTTAGTATCAAGCATAGACCTCAATTTGAGGAAGAAATTTCTGAGAATGTACGTCTGGAGCACATAACGGTATGATACATGGACTGTGGGAAAACCGAAACAGAAGAGAATCGAAGCATTTGAAACGTGATGCTACAGAAGAACGTTGAAAATTATAGCGACTGACAAGATAAGAAAGCAAAAGGTTTTCTGCAGAATCAGCGAAGAAACGAATATATGCGGAAGAAAGGGCAGGATGATAAGACATCTGTTAAGATATCAGGGAATAACTTGCACGGTACTAGAGAAAACTGTAGAGATTTAAAACTGTATAGTAAGGCAGAGTTTTGAATACATCCTGCAAATAACTGAGGATGTAAAAAGATTGGCACAGGAGAGGAATTGAAAAAAAGAAACGCAGTAAGATGGATTTATGTGGAGACGTGAAAGAGTGGGAAGAAATGAGTTATCGTGACAGGACGTGTTACATTGTGAGTGTAGTAGGCAGATTTACTGATTTATCAATGCGGGATGTCGACCATTTCTTCAAGGAATGGTGTTCAACTCGTCGACATGTAACACGACTGAAGAACAGTGATCGTGAAATGATCTTAACTGACAGAGATCAGAAACGTGTCACGCCTTGCCAGTGACAATCGGTTTGAAACTACACAGTAACTGGTGCTAACAGTGAACGAGTATTTGACTTGACGCAGCTCTCCAAGCTACTCTGTGCAAATCTCTTCACCTCTGCGTGACAGCTGCAGCTTGCGTCCATTTGAATCTACTTACTATATTAGGCCTTTGTCGCTCTTTAAAATGTTTATCCTCCATACATGCCTCAGTTACCAAACTGACTCTACCTTGTCGCCTCAAGATACGTCCCATGAACTGGTCTCTTCTTCTAGTCAAGTTGAATCATAAATTTCTTTTTACCTCAGTTCGATTCAGTACCTCTTCAGTCGTTATCCAATCTACTCATCTAATCTTCAGCATTCTTCTGTTGCACCACATTTCGAAAGTTTCTTCACTGTCCACTCACATTAATATGATCACCTGTCAAAACCCTTAATAACCATCTTTCGTTACGCAGACCGGTACAAGAAATGGAGGAAGAGTGTCAGTGAGGTTCTGAAAGTACTGACAGGGATGTGGAGCTATGCCTACCCCAGTGTCGCGGCAACTGCGCTAGGTTTTTCCGTTGAAGATTCATGCTGTGAACAGCCTGATCGAGGTGGTCCCACAGATTCTCAATTGGGTTTAAATTCGGTGAGTTTGGTGGCCAGTGAAATATGATGAGGTCATCCTGGTCCTCTTCAAATCACGCACGTATATTGTGAGGTATGTGACGCACTGCATTGTTCTACTGGCAGATGCCATCGTGCCGAGGAGAAACAAATTGCATATAGGGATGGACATGGTCCCAAGGATGGATGCATACTTGTGTTGATCCATTCTGCCTTTCAGAATGACGAGATAACTCAGAGAATAACACGAAAACATTCCACAGACCATAATGTTCCCTCCTTCGGCCTGGACCCTTCCGGCGGTTGTTGGAGGGTGTTTGCTTTCAGACATTTCGGACCGTACACGCCAGATGCCTTCTGTCATCTGGAAAGGATATCTGTCGACACTCAGTGGACATATAGCTTTTGTATTGGCGTGCAAATTCCAGCATTCGTCGCCAATGAATGGAGGTCAGCATGGGTGCATCAACTATGTGCCAGCTGCAGAGGCCCATTCACAGCAACGTTCACTGAACGGTCGTTGAGGAGACACTGTTGGTAGCCACTTGGTTCATCTGGGTGGCCAGTTGCTCAACAATTGCACATCTATTCGCCCATAAACAACTACCATCTATGGCCCGTGGTGTACCAAGTTCCCCCGGTGCCGGTTTTAGATAGTGCCATGTTGCCATGCACGATATACCTTAACCATGGTGGCATGTGAACAGTTTACAAACTTAGCCATTTTGGAAGTGCTTCCACCCTTGGCCTAAAAGCTTAAGATCACACACTTTAGGACGTCAGATAACTCGCTCCATTTCCTCATTACAATAATGAATGCACTGTTTTCCGCATCTCCCCACCACGCTTTATATACATTTGCATCTACATCTACATGGATACTCTGCAAACCACATTTAAGTGCCTGGCAGAGGGTTCATCGAACCACCTTCACAATTTCTATTATTCCAATCTCGTATAGGGTCGGAAAGAATGAAAACCTGTATCTTTCCGTACGAGCTCTGATTTCCCTTATTTTATCGTGGTGATCGTTTCTCCCTATGTAGGTCGGTGTCAACAAAATATTTTCGTATTCAGAGGAGAAAGTTGGTGATTGGAATTTCGTAAGAAGATTCCGTCGCAACGAAAAACGCCTTTCTTTTAATGATTCCCAGCCCAAACCCTGTATCATTTCTGTGACACTCTCTCCCATATTTCGAGATAATACGAAACGTGCTGCCTTTCTTTGAACTTTTTCGATGTACTCCGTCAGTCCTATCTGGATCCCACACAGCGCAGCAGTAATCTAAAAGAGGACGGACAGCCGTAGTGTAGGCAGTCTCCTCAATAGGTCTGTTACATTTTCTTAAGCGTCCTGCCAATAAGACGCAACCTATGGTTCGCCTTCCCCACAACATATACACTCCACTGCTAGTGATGCCACCTGCCTTCTGTGAGTGGTTATTGGACGCTGGCGTCGAACATAAGCCGTGGTCGCATTAATATGACTGGACCGCGTACTTTCATAAAAGACTTTCTACCACTAAAATTTTTATCTGATGTTAACGACTCTTTTTTTAGAAAACGCCTTTCTTTTGACTACCTGTCTGCAGTTACTACCTTCCCTACTTCGACGATCGTGAGTTTGCTGTCAAAACCCCAACTTTATCTGTGCTTTTGGTGTTTTCCTAATGCCATTCCCTAACCACCACCTGACTACACTCTGAGCCTCTTGCCTTACTATATGTATTAACTTCGTGAACTCTTTTTCAAGTCACTATTTAGTCCAGCTGATATCCCAGGTCCTTTGCCATATGTGGTAGAACTACCATGTCAACGGCAAATTTCAAAGTTTCATTTCTCCTACCAGAATGTTTATTCCCTTTCCAGCTTGCTCAATGTACACGTTGTTGAGAAACTAGTAATTACAATGCGGTTTCCGCACCAGTTATAGATGACCTGCAGTTCCTTGGAACAACAACTAGAGAGAAAGCTTAACTCGCGTTAAACAGGGAGGCGGTTGCCAATGATTAGGCGTGTGTTAAATAGCGTGAGTCAGTTGGCAACAGTGCTGATATCGACATTGTAGAAATACTGCGAAGGCGCGGTGCGTAGCGTAGTGCTGAAGGGGCGTTATTGCTCTACGGGGTAGCATGCAGCGTGCAGAGACAAGCCTTACAGATCTCGGTGTCCTCGAAGAGCACGCTGGGCCTGCGGCCGCGGCCCATCAGCACAGGGGCGGAGGGGGGCGCCAGAGGCACCGGGCCTGCAGCAGCCACACCAAGCTCAGCGCCGGTGGCGGCGGGGGCGGCGGGGGCGGCGGCGGCAGCGGCGGCGCAGCTCCACCTGACCCTCACCTGGCCGCGCGGCTTGCGTCGGCGTCATTAACACGTTCAGCTCGGCCACACCAACCATCTTCACGATACACGCGCAGCACCCATTACGGTGCATGGCCCGCTACACGGTATACGATCACGAAGCGTAATACTTAGTCACTATAGTCCGATTAAAATTACTCGATAGTTAACGTCCGTCACTTGTCGCTACAGTGTTGCCACATCTAGAGCCGGCTACTTCTCGCTTATAGATGATACTCAACTAACAAATGCTGTGAGTGTGTAACGCAGAGCAATGTTGTAAGCGGCTAGCCGCGAGGTACGACGGAAATCCGAGATGCTCTGTCGACAGCTGATTGTAAGTGACCAATGACTGAACAGCGGCAGACGACGCGTTCTGTAGCCCTCAGTTTAAACTCATGTCGTAACCTAACCACAGCCCCATGATGGGCAATGTATGCTAGAAAACATTCAGCGGCAGAGCTAAAATCACGATTGCTTTGTTTATGGCGGCTAAAGCTAACCTCTACGAGCAAACTCAAGGCAGAAAAATTTCAGTTTCAGCGCGAAAAATTAGACTGTAGTTTCTCGCTGACATTCATTGTTTACCTGAAACTATGCTCATACTGGCTACACGAACAGCCGCGTTACCAACCGACGAACAGTCCTGGTTACCATTCGGTTTGCAAACAGGTGCTTCGAGCAGATTCTAAACGAAAAACGAGTGATTGGAAGGAAAATAAGAGGAAATAAAAAGTCAATACGGTAATGAAAATGACGCGGCGAAGTATAAGAAATAAAAAATTACATTTGAACCGATTAATTGAATAAAAATAATAATGTCTTTTGATTTGATTTAGAAACAAAAAAAGATGCTTCATTTGACGAGATTCGAACCTACGACTTCCTACGCTACAGATTGATACTCTAACCACTGCACTATGCCATGAGATCCAAACACATCAAGAAAGAAAGCCATAAGAAGTGAACTGACCAACTGTTGCAGCAATTCCGCAATGGCGAACAGATCGGGCATGACGTTGAGCGCTCTGACTGGAGGAAAACAGCTTCAGTGCGCGAAGTGTCAACTATCAAGTAATTTAAATCGGACTATATTTATCAGTTTTTTAACGAGTAGCAAGTCGCATAAGCCTATATCTTGTCCTCAGGCCTTTACAGTTTCCTTTAGTGAAAAGCCTAATTCCTCTTTCACCGTTGGAACTTACTTGTCTAGTTTGTCTTCTTTTGGGTGGGCACCTAGGCCCTAACAGAACGCGAAGAGAAGAGCTAGCAAGAGTGAGTCATAGAATGAAGGAATACCGATCGAAGGAGAAGAGAAATTTAGGTAGTAAAGGCAGCTGCGGAACCGTTATCCATTGATGACTGACACGATCATATGAAGAGAAAAAATTAAGCAAGTACAAGAAACGACATCTTTTCGACCAGACTGTTACTTAATGTGAGTAATTTAGTGAGCTACACTGGCCAATTTCGAGTGCGTGCTCATTTTCATGTGCAGAAATACATGCGGACTCATCAGCGTCGTAAGCATATAGTCAATGCTCACATAAATCATTTACTGTTTGTACTGGTTTCAACTGAGTAGCTACTGTCAATAGTCTATAAATACTTCCTGGCCGATGACTCCCCTACCTATCGGATAGGATGCATCTGTGGGCTTTGCTTTTCGAAATAGAAGTTCGACAACTTTACCGTTATTGGTTTGGTTTACTGACTACCATATCAATAACTTATATCTTCTTTCTTTTTACCTTCTTTCTTTCCAGTAGTTTGTCACTCTCTCCCTATGTTGTTCTCTTCTTTCTTCTGTCCACACTGTGCCAGTTTTTACTTTTTTCTTTGTTTTCTGCTGGAAGCCCTTAAACATTTTTCTTCTTTCTATGAACCTTTCTCCTTTTCATATTTCTTCCTCCGTTTATTTCCATTTTCTCACGTCTGCTTTTACACCTTTATTCCAAGTCATTGATGTTTTTCGATTTCTTTAAAACTGTTAAAGAGTCTTTTGTTATTTTTTTCTCATGTAGTATTTTTAGATGTCCATAGACTACAACTCTTCTTCATTCGTTCTATTCTTTCATCAAATTCTTTGCTACTTCTTAATTTCCATTTCCCATTGTCATATTTTAGTCTGAAGATTTTCCTGGCTATTTTCCTTTCCTCTTTTTCTATTACATCTAATTGTTTGGCTGTATTTAACGAAAGATATTTTGAAGCATAAGGGAATTCTAGTTTAACAACAGTATTGTTGTACCCTAGTTTTGCGATATGGGTAAAAGATTTTTTGTTATACAAATTTTATGTTAATTGAAAAGCGCCTTCCTTTTACTTACGACGAAAATGTATCCGTATCCAACCACACACTGAAAATGAAATGTTCGAAACTACCTGTCAGTCAGGGCCGGATTAAGGCCTAAACATCACAGGTCTCCGCTTGGGGCACCAAGCTGAAAAGGGCGTCAGAGGCACGCAATTATTGTGAGATTTTTGTAAAGGACGTATCGTATTTAGTAGCGGACGCTTGAGGAGCCAGACTGAGAGTACAAGATTTGTATAGATCGTGTATCAGAATTATCAGCGAAAAATGACTCGAGTGAAAGTGTAAAGTGTACAAGAGAAAAGGAGGGGGGGGGAGGGGGCATATGATAAATCGCTTGCTTAGAAAAATATTGACGGACCGGCGTTGCTAGTAGTGTTTAATAAATTAATCGTTTAAAATAACAGCCCGCTGGAAACGAAGTCGGACAGTATTCATTCTGACTCATTCTTGCTCGCTCTTCTGCAACAGAAAACTCTTCATGTTCTCCTTGCTTTCTCTTTGGATAGATCCATCACTTTTGTTCCCAACCTCTTCCAGTTTCCTGAAGTCCACAGATCGTGGTCTAATGGTTAGCGTTCGATTCCCGTCGAGTCGGAGGCTTTCTTCGCTCGGGGAATGTATGTGTGTGTTGTCCTAATCGCTTCATCTCATCTTCACCGGCGCGTAGGTCACCGAACTGTTGTCAAATAGACTTGCACCAAGGTGGCATAATCCCAGACGGGGTACTGCCATACGGCCATTTCATTTTCAGTGTGCTAAAGCTTCTTTATCGATCCTACACTTCCCTGGATCCTGATGCATTTCTTTCACCCATACTACTTGTGTCTTTCTGTTCTTCCGGCAAGTCAATATGTTTCTTTACAACATTTCTTGGTTTCATTCTTGCTTTGTGTCCACAGAAAGCCAACCTATTAATGTAATTGTGGTTCATATTTTTTCAAACTTCTCACATAATTTTTTAGTTGACCTTAAATGAAATGTAAATTAGTCTGCTGTTAATTTTTTCTAATCTTAGAACTTCCTTTCATTTATCTTCCTTTCATTTATCTTTATTTTTGACAGTTCCTTCATGTGCATATAAGCGTTCAGATTGGACTATGATACTGTAGTATTTGAATCCAACAGGGTAAGAATTTCTTACAATTATAAACAGACATTTTAGCTTTTTGGGGAGGTCTAGACTGCTGACTTAATGTTAAAATATTTCCATAATTAAATAAAATATTAATTTAAAATATTTTTTATTCTACTAAAGTACGAAGAGTTCCGGAGTTAGTAACAGACGAATCCACAAATAAGAGAGCGTATACTTGATAATGATGTACTGGTTTTAGTAGACTTGACATTTTTCGATAACCAGTAACTCAGACACTGTTGATGACTGCCAGACGAAATAAGGAACTGAACGCCTTCGTTATGGAACTCTAATTCAAAAATGTGTCTGAAGTCAACAGAAGAATGTAGTTATTGTGACTGAAGACAGCATATAATATCTGAAATCTTTTAAAATTATTTGTCGTTCTATTATTGAACACATGAGGTCACTTTTCTTTGGCTGCGGAAGCTATAAAGTTTTTGTACTTTTTACGATTCTGAAATCATCTTAAGCTATTTCTTTCTATCGTTTGTAGTACAGAAGGTATTTTCTGCACATGTTGAATGCTGGTTTTCCAACACTTGATGCTGTAATCTTTGGGCGCACTCTGAAATCATTAGTGATTTCCGACGTTCTTTCGTAGATTGTTTGTTTTTCTTTCAAAGTTACGCTTGACTTTATGAGTTGCTTCATGCCACCACATTAATCTCCACTGTACAGACTGGAGTTTTGATGTCTTTTCAAACATATCCCTCTTCTTTCTGTCTTTTCCTTTCACTGGTCTTTAGAACTTGCTGTTAGAGAAAAGTAAGCAAGTAATTAAATTTCCTTGCCATCTTTGAAAACGTGACCAGAAATTTATAATTATTTTTAATATACTGTATTTATGTGCATATTTTGAGTAACTGCTAGTTTCTTCGTATTCATTTTTTATCATAAACAATTATTCGTTTCTGCGCAAGAGCCGTCCCCTTCCCTTTTTCGTGGAAGTGTGTGCCTCTTTTCTCTGCACATCGTCTATTGTTTATCATCTACCTACCCTCTGCAGTACTAAAATGATAAATAATTTCACCTGTCGGATGAAATGTGCTGAACTGAACTTCGTACTGGATACTTATTACTGTAAGCCCAATCTTGATTTAGTGTGGTGGTATTTTCCTTCTTTTAGGCATTTCATCATTATTTTATATTTCGTGATTGCAACTCTGGAGCAGACAACGAAAGGCAATGTGTATAAATTACGAAAAATGCTGGAGGACAAGATACTGGCAATGAGCGACACTTCCGAGAAACATTAACGTGAAAAAGATAAAACAAGCAATATTTAATCACCAGTTTTGATCCCGGGAATGTGTTCGGCCAGGACAGATGTCAGGGGGAGCTGAGCTCAAAGATGCGCACGTGTGGGAATTACCGAACAACACAGAATGTGGGCTGTGAGCGCTCGCCATCAAGATATACAAACGTCCGCGTTTGCTACTGTTCTAAGTTTTCTCACACTAACTTCGGAAGGTTAATTGAGCAATTGAGACAAATTAGGTGACAAACATTTCATTTCGCTGCCAAAAATACTACCTTGATCTGCAAGTAACTTTCTTAAATTAAAAATCCTTACCACAGATATGATAACGCAAAAGATTCAATCTGCTCTGATGCATTCCAGTAAGCTAGACATGTAATGAAATTGGCAACAAAAAGTCATCCACTGTTGTAACTATTAGTTATAAACTATCTTCTGAAATATGTTTCCAGCTGCTCAGAGAGAGAGAGAGAGAGAGAGAGAGAGAGAGAGAGAGAGAGAGAGAGATGCTATTAATTGCCATCATAGGGGGCTGGAGATTAATGACAGTGCTATGGAATTATGAGAGAAACATATGGTTTTAGGCAACTACACATTTGCTTAGAATGAAAAATGCGTTTGTGACTAATTGAAAAGTCCTGATATAAGTGTAAGGACACCCATTCATATATTGGCACGTTTAGCACATTTTTCCTTCAAGCACTGTAATAACTGTAGCGCTTGACAGCTTGTTTTCATCAACGTTATGCGCAGTTTACAAGAATGGAATTTCAGTAAACACTGCGAGTACATCTGTGGCAAGCGCTCGACGGAAACGTATCACTGAACAGATAAAACACACAACAGAGGCATTTAAAGTCACAGAACTCATAGCGACAAAGTCAACAGTTGCAGAGAGAATTCGATCTTGAGCTGAAAAAGAACATCGAGAAAAGTTATGATATGCACTGATACAAGGGAGACTCAACAGACCGACGCTACAAAGCAGTGACATTTTCGCCTTAGTAAACAATACATATCGAAGAATCTACTATTTATTAAATTAAACGAGTTACGACATGTATAATTTAAAAGCGAGCGTACTATAAGGAGCGTTTTGAAATTAATGTAATTTAGCTTTACTTAATTAAATACTGTTATGTACATAATTTACAGCACGATATTTTATATTATACATTTTTATATATCAAATAATACTATATAAAACAATTAGGCATGTAATGCAAAGGGCTGAAATAGTGATGTGTGTTCTTTACTTTTATTTTTAACAAATGTGTGCTTAGTAGCGTCTGATATTTATAAGGGATATTCTTCAGTCACGCTAAAATCCACTTTATGATGTTACAGCGGGCTGAAAGACTGCATGAAATTGCGACGTAATTATCTGACCACTGGTCACTATCGAAGTGTTTATTTGTGTGCATCTAAATCCGCTTAACGTACGTTATTTAAGTATGAGCAGAACGGTTGAGTTGACAGATCCTCACTTATGTCGAAATGTAAGACAAAAATCAAAAGTTAGCCGGGAAATAATTCACAACAGTATCAGAACATATATTACCGAAATAACTGTGCAAGCTGTATACATGGGGATTTTGCCGGCCACTTTGTATTTTATACAGCACGATGAATTAGTCTGTTAAAATACGGTGGGTGTAAACATTCTTGGCCGCGACCGCAGATGATGACGACCGAGATAGGCTGACAGGGATATCTGGCTGGCAGTGTGGTATATGTTGCAAGCACTTAGGAACCGACTAAAAATCAAAAAAGTCTCTAATCTGTTTCCTACTGAAGACTGGAATGAATGAGGATCGCCAAATTTAAAACGCAGAGTATTGTCATCTTGCTTTACATTGGGAGGAAACAGACTTACAGGCAGTTGAAAGAAGGTTTTGACACCATAACAAAACAGAAGCAACTGCAGATTGGTTGTATTATTTAGTTATTCGTAGGTAAGATCTTCATCAGCGGCCTCTTGACGGAAACATCTATTATGTTGTAGAGTCACCGTTTAGCAGTCAGCAGCGACCCACTCTGTAGTTGCTGTTTGTCGCATGAATACAGTGCGGTGGTTTGAGGGGGGGGGGGGGAAGGGAAGGGAAGGGAAGGGAAGGGAAGGGAAGGGAAGGGAAGGGAAGGGAAGGGAAGGGAAGGGTAGGGTAGGGTAGGGTAGGGGTGGGGTGGGGAGGGGAGGGGAGGGGAGGGCGGAGACAGGGGAGCAGCCTTTCCCTGCCTCACGCACTTATGGTGCTTCTGCTTCATATCGAGCATCAGTATGAAAGGAATACTGACACACGAAGGACTTAAGCATTTGCTATTATTGAAAAGCTCTTTTTCACTAATAGTGATAACTGATATAAATTCCGTTTCAGATTTCGATAGCAGCATTCTGCATACTTGTTTTCCTCACAGTCATGTGGGGACATTATTTCATATAAACCGGGAGCTGGAGGCCGTATACGTACACTTAACAGCCAGAATGAAACAACTGTTAAATCTACTATTAGACAAGTGTCAGCCCGGTGAAAAAACAAACAATGGAAAAGGTAAGAAGAGAGCTCGTAACAGATCAGAAAACACTTCGAAAAAGGCTTTTTTACGGAGATCACTTTCTTCACTTAAAGGCGGGATGTCAAACCCGCTGGCCACATGCGGCCCAAAGCAAGTGTCGAAGTCGCCCGAGAAGTGAGCGTCTGTCAAACGATGGGGAAAAAAGACCCTCTATGTGAAGTTACGATCAATTGAGTATTTTCAATTTGAAACTCCAACCACACAATGTTTCTCACAATAGCCCATTCCTTTTTTTTCCCTTCCTTTCAGCGGTTATCGTTAAGAGTTAAGTACATTATGCGGCTCAAAAATACTCGTCTTCTTCCGCTGTGGCCCAGGTAAGCTATAAGATTGAAAACGCCTAACTTAACGCTTGCTGTGATTATGTTTTTTAAAAACGTAAAAATTTCAAACTTTTCAAGAGTATCCAAACGACATTCTTTTGGAAAATAATGACAGATGTGAAGATGTTGACCTTCCTATTTTATGTGCACATTATTTTAAAAAATGAGAACCAAAAAGTGTTTAGTTACTACGTACGTTAGAATGTTCTCTAAAGCGGGCATCAAAAGATATGAACTACTCTTACCTTATACTGTATTTTATGTTGAAGCTGATCATCTTTCGTACCGACAATCAAATTCGACATGTGCAGGGTTATTCAGAGTCACTCATGGTTTTAGAAGAGAACTGCTTCAAAACTACAAGGAATACAGAGAACAGATACACATCAGTGGATAGAATATCTCACTAAGTTTTTTTTATCTCAGATTACAGCTGCTCAATACGGGCACCATTTGTGTTGCGGGAAATGGTATTACGGGCGGAAGAGCCTACTCTGTGAGGTATGAATCTGTTCACAGCGTTTAACGCTGGTTACGCTTTTAACATGAGTAAGTACACTCCCTAGCATGGCTTTTATAGACAGACGACGTAATTTATATGAAGACATGATAATAGTGTATTATTCATGATTTTATCACCTGACGATAATGATTTCATACTTCGCGTAACATGATGCTTTGAATACTTTTATGAACCTGATCAATGTCAGATGACAAACTTATATATGAAGTCTTCACGGGTTGTCAGCTGAGTAGCATCGTCGTCTCGTAGCAACGTTTCGATGGAAAGCGTCTCCATCATCTTCAGGCGAAGTGACAAACTGGTTGTGTATATAATTTTACCAGCAGATTAAGGCAGTAGTGCGATATTTTTCAAATATATAGGAGCTATGGAGTATTACCTCGAGAAAACAGATTCATGTGGTTTATTGAAAACTCTGCTGCCTCTGCCATCGTCTGCGAAGTCGCAATAACAGTAGCCCACTTTAGAAATATGTTCATTGGGTTGCTTACCTACGGGCGCGGACTAATTCGTTGTGACAACACTGACGTCATGATTTGCCTACATGTTTTGTCACGCCTGCTCCATAGTCACACTACACCACCGCGTTTATTATGAATCGATATGCTCTGTCCACTGATGTGTACCATTTCTCTGTGTGTCTTGTACTTTTCACGCAGTCGTCTGCTGAAACCCGGAGGCAGTTATGAATAACGCTGTAAATGCGACGTAAGGTGTGAGTAGTTCGTAATAAATACTCAGAGCCTGGTGTGCGTAAGGTCAAACGCGTTGCTTTTCCGAATTTTTGCACAAGAAAAACGGGCAGATCTTTTCATTATGCTCCAGAGAATATTGTAATGTAGGCCGTAATAAAACAGCTTTTAGTTCTCATTATAGAAAATGTATTTTACTGAAATAATGTTAACAATGCGCTTTTAGTAGCTTGAGCTACGACATCAATTTGAAGAATACGCTTAAAAAGAGGTATGGAACGTTCGAGGAAAGAAACGTAAAAGATATTCGAACACTTTGTTCAACGTTGTCCGTTTGTAGTATTCTACACACAAAATTCTGCATATTGAGCTTTTCATTCGTTATCAGATGTAACAGAATTGAAAAATTTTAGTTGTCGTTCGCTGCCGTGTGGGTCTGGTGTGTGGTTAGTAACACATGCTGCTAATCGTAAGGTTCTGGCAGTAAATAAGTTGCTGTAGTAATAATATAATGGACTTGCATTACAAACCACGTGCGTGTTCAAATGTCAATCTCCTCGTGGTGGTTTAGTTATTTCACAGTTTTCCTAATACGCTCAATATCAACGAATTCGTCGAAGGTTTCCTCCCACACACTGTACGGGTGAATTAGAGGTTTGTCTTTAATGAGGCCGTTTTCTGAAAGAAGTTGAGCTCTAACACACACGCACATCAGAAGAAAATAATAGTGTTACACATTTTACTATAGTCAACCTGGAGTATTTGTTTCCTTTTAAATGCGGGGTGGAATGTGTGACCAACCATTCGAATACTCGTGGACGGAAAGACGAAGGATTTCCTCCAACTGATGAACAGTGGTGTGATTAAGTGAACCGCGGCTATTTGAAGAGCGGCAGCCGTCACAGATGGATTGGCCTGTCAGCTGTCACAGGTCTTACTCGCTTGCTCCATTCAGCCCATCGTGCACGACCCGGCTAATGATACGAATTCGGAGCAGCTCGTAGTTTTGACAGCCGGCTTTCCGAATGAAGCGGCCTGTAGATGCAACGGTCAGATACTGGCATCATCCCAGTGGAATACTGCTCAACATCCGTATAAACATACGGATAGAGAAATCTAAAATGGAGAACTGCTACCGCTCTTTCGCTAATTCTCATTCCCGAGGGCGAGTGTGTGCGGCCCAAGACTGTAAGAGATGTAGAGAGAGAGAGAGAGAGAGAGAGAGAGAGAGAGAGAGAGAGAGAGAGCTGTTCAGAAATAGTCTGAAAAGCTTGTAAGGGTATTGCCGGGTGCCTTGTGCTGAGAAGTTACAGTTAAGGAAAAAATTTGACGCTTTGCACCGTTTCCAAGTTAATTAGCATTGAAGGTAGCTAATAAGGTCGTCGCGCCCGCCAATTATAGCGGCCCGCCAGATACAAATACCGTCAGATGTTCTCGTAGAGAGATGACAGCGCACGAGACTGCTCAGCCTTTGACTCGTGTTGATACTTATTACCGTCCCATGTCCAATTTTTGTATCGCTCTCCTGTTAACGTTTTAGGAAACGAAGCGAGAACACATTTGACGACACCGTCTCTGGCGGGCCGCTTGATTCCGCGCGCGCAACGGCCTAATTGGCTACCTTCAGTGGTAAGTAACTCGGCAAAGGTGCTACAGTTATTTCTGAGCAGAACCTAAACTACAACATCCTTATAAGCTTTTCAGACTGTATTTGAACTCCCTATACACACAAAGAAACTGGTATAGGCGTGCTTATTCAAATAGAGAGATAAGTAAACAGGCATAATACGGCGCTGCGGTCGGCAACGCCTATACAAGACAATAAATGTCTGGCGCAGTTGTTGGATCGGTTACTACTGCTATAACGGCAGGTTATCAAGTTTCCTGCAAGAACGGGACCAACGACGACTGAAGAGAATAGTTCAACGTGACAGAAGTGGAACCCTTCTTCAAATTGTTGAAGATTTCTATGCTGGCCATCAACAAGTGTCAGCGTGCGAACCATTCAACGAAACATCATCGATAAGGGCTTCCGGAGCCGAAACACTACTCGTGTACCCTTGATGACCGCACGACACGAAGCTTTACGCCTCGCCTGGGCCCTTCAACAGCGAGATTGGACTGTTGATGACTGGAAAAATGTTGCCTGGTCGACGAGTCTCGTTTAAAATTATATCGACTGGATGGGCGTGTACGGGTATGGAGACAACCTCACGAATCCATAGAACCTGCATGTCAGCAGGGGAATGTTCAGGCTGGAGGAGGCTCTGTAATGGTGTGGGGCGTGTGCAGTTGGAGTGATATGGGACCCTTGCTACGTCTAGATACGACTCTGACAGGTGGCACGTACGTAAGCATCCATTCATGTCCATTGTGCATTCCGACGGACTTTGGCAATTCCAGCAGGACAATGAGTCACCCCACACGTCCAAAATTGCTAGAGTTGCTCCAGGCAATCTCTCCTGAGTTGAAACACTTCCGCAGGCCACCAAATTCCCCAGACAAGAACATTTTTGAGCATATCTGGAATGCCTTGCAACGTGCTGTTCAGAAGAGTTCTCCACGCCCTGGTACGCTTATGGATTGGACAGCCCTGCAGGATTCATGATGTCAATTCCCTCCAGCGCTACTTCAGACATTAGTCGAGTCCACGCGACGTCATGTTGCGGCACTTCTGCGTTCTCGCAGGGGCGCTACACGATATTAGGTTGGTGTACCACTTTCTTTGGCTTTTCAGTGTGTATTCTAGCACTCTCCAACAGAATTCCCTTGGGCGAGGCAAACATGTAATTCTACCCTGAAGTTTCCTAATGGATGCACGCACCGACTGCAAAGGAGGGCATATCCTTAGTTAGGAGATCGAGGGAGGCAATAGTTCTTTCCTAACAGGTAGGCCATTGTCTCTGTTTTCGGAACTTGTAACATTTCAAAATAAGTTTTAATTTATAATTTGGCCGGTACAGAATTTATTGAGGAAGCCATCACGTTCGCTGGCCTTTATGGGCTGGAGACGATGAATCATCCCTTCTTCTGAGTACATGCACACACACAGCCAAAACACAGCGTGCGGCTCCGATCAAAGACCGGATCATTTCCCCTGTCCTGCTAACGAGCACATTGCGCTAGCATTTTCCCATCGGGTTACGTACCGACAGTAAAAATGTTTCACACCTTCTGGTCGTAGCTTCAACCCACGCCACGCGGTGATGGCTGAGAACCAGGCAGCACAAAGTGCTTAGTCAGGCTGGTCATCGTGATTTCCGCTTTCACACAGCTTCCATTTTAGTGAAGACAAGGAAGCTCCCTTAAGCCGCCACATGCAGGATTGGCAAAATGATGCTGATACTGAAAATATTTATGAGACTGACGGGGAACTGACCTTTATTAATTAACAGAAGAACTGCTCATCATCACAAAAAATACTAAAAACCATTTTATTGACGCACTAATCGGTTGCTGTCACGTGTCTATTCCTGTGCGACTCACGCAAGCTCTGTTTCGAGTACTTGGCTGTGGCACTGCATCTGAATCAGTGAGAGGAGCAGATAAGTTTAGTTACCAGTTGAATGAGACACTAAATGGTGCTCACAACAAAGCAGCGATTGTTCATTGTCGAGTGTTATTCGAAGCACAATTTGGGAGACCGTGTGCGGAACTGTTTACGCAAGAGGAGTTCCACTTCACGGCCTGTTGGTACAGCAGCCAGTATGCAGAATGTGGTGAGAACAACGGTATTGGTTGCAGAATTGATTATATTGATTTATTTATTATTGACGCGCGTGTTGCCTAATAGAAGGCATCTTCGGGTTGATCAGTATAATTTTTAGTCTTTTGGGCACGATGCCTTGTACAGGCCTTTTAAGGACATTATGTAATTTCTTCTTTTTCTTTTAGTGTTCAACCCTGACGTTGGTTTGCAGCAGAGCGCCATTCCTTTCTTCTGTCTGCCTTGCTCTTCATTTCCAGGTACGTGTTAAATCCAACATCATTCATGAACTGTTGCGCGTATGATATCCTTCGTCGCCCCGGCTGATTCCTTCCCTCAACAGCTCCTTCTCATACCGTTCCAATGATGTTGTCTCTCTTCTTATATGGATGTGCCTCCATAGAGATCATGTAATTACGACTCCAAATCGTTTTATCCTTCTTAACAGACATTTTCGGTAAACAGCTACCGTCAGGTTATGTCAGATGGGTGTGAAATCCATAAGTGATCGTGGTTCTGTCGCTCTCTTTTTGTTTTAATTACACGGCATTAGTGTTCTTCGAGCAATACCGATTGGCTATACTAGATATGAATTGTTAATCTGATATGGTTTTCAGATTGTCTTCCTGTTCTTTAGAGCACTGATCGTGTGACAGCTTTTTTGATAGATGTAACTAAAAAAAAGAGAGCGGAAATAAAAACTTTGAGGTTCGCCGATGACACTGTAATTCTGTCAGAGACAGCCAAGGACTTGGAAGAGCAGTTGAACGGAATGGATAGTGTCTTCAAAGGAGGATATAAGATGAACATCAACAAAAGCAAAACAAGGATAATGGAATGTAGTCTAATTAAGTCGGGTGATGCTGAGGGAATTAGATTAGGAAATGAGACACTTAAAGTAGTAAAGAAGTTTTGCTATTTGGGGAGCAAAATAGCTGATGATGGTCGAAGTAGAGAGGATATAAAATGTAGACTGGCAATGGCAAGGAAAGCATTTTTGAAGAAGAGAAATTTGTTAACATCGAGTATAGGTTTAAGTGTTAGGAAGTCATTTCTGAAAGTATTTGTATGGAGTGTAGCCATGTACGGAAGTGAAACATGGACGATAAATAGTTTGGACAAGAAGAGAATAGAAACTTTCGTAATGTAGTGCTACAGAAGAATGCTGAAGATTAGATGGGTAGATCACATAACTAATGAGGAAGTATTGAATAGGATTGGGGAGAAGAGAAGTTTGTGGCACAACTTGACTAGAAGAAGGGGTCGGTTGGTACGACATGTTCTGAGGCATCAAGGGATCACCAATTTAGTATTGGAGGTCAGCGTGGAGGGTAAAAATCGTAGAGGGAGACCAAAAGATGAATACACTAAGCAGATTCAGAAGGATGTAGGTTGCAGTAGGTACTGGGAGATGAAGAAGCTTGCACAGGATAGAGTAGCATGGAGAGCTGCATCAAACCAGTCTCACGACTGAAGACCACAACAACAACAACAACAACAATTACACAATGTCCTTAAAAAGGCAGTGTAGTGTTGGTAAGTGGGTTTTGGGTGTCACAATTAGGGCATCGGCAAAAATGGACTGTCCTTGTCATATCTTCTTCCTTTTTTACTTATGCCTTTATCCCGCGGTCGCAGGTTCGACATGTCTAAGAACAGATTTGGCAAGGTTAATGTTGAGGGGTGGCCGGATGCCCTTCCTGCTGCCGCCCTGCACCTCCCCCTCCCCTCCACCCCCCACCCCCCAGGACGGAATTAGTGTGACCCAGCTGTCTGCATCTAGTGTAAGTCATGGAATAGTGTGAACATGTTCAGATATCTGTGAGTCGTGTAACTGAGGCGGGAGGTGGGGACCAGCCTGGTATTCACCTAGTGGGATGTGGAAAACCGCCTAGAAACCACAACCAGGCTGGCTGGCACACTGGTCCTCACTGTTAATCCGCCGGGCGGATTCGATTCGGAGCGGGCGCACCTACCCGTCCAGGAAGCAGCGCATTAGCGCTCTCGGCTAACCTGGCGGGTCAGTCTATCCTCGTCATATATAGTAAAATAAATCGGAACAAGTATGTGCTCATGTCATATGTTAAGAGCGTCACACCCGATAATCCAGCAGGAGTGTGTAGCGTAAATAGATCAGTCGACACAAGGCAGGATCAGGCCTGTATGTAGTTCGTCACATGGTAAGTACGTTGGAGGCACCGTTCTTCGTTCTCTTGTCTGTATCCTTCGAGTGGGGGAAAGCCTTGAGCAAAGTTCGACGAAATCTCCACGCAGTTTATCTGTGCAAGAGCGAATTAAGAGATCGTAGTGCTATATCGAAAAGGACTTGCAACTGTAGTCTTACAAATTTACTGATGTGCTTGACTTAAAACATCCAGACGAACTTTGTTGAAGTCTGCCGGTATGCACTGGAATCAGAAATTTTTTATCCTCAATATTTCCATTTCTTCACACGAGGCCTGGTTCAGCCTGTCGGGCTACGTGAATTCACAGAATATGCGCTAGTATGGATCAGAAATTGTCACTTAATTGTAAATATTTTCCAGGCCGATTTTATTTTGCTCACTCGCTAATAAACACAGATGTGCTGATCTCCACAACGAACTCTGTGTCGTAGTAGTAGTAGTAGTAGTAGTAGTAATAATAGTAGGAATGGCGGTCGTAGTGGTGGTGGTGGGGTGGTAGTGATGAGCAAATATGAAACGGATACAGGGTCAGTTGTAAGATCGGTTACGTGGGATTTATGCAATACGGAATATTAGTTCCCATTGTTCTTTGGATCCCGCATTCAACGCCGGTTTCCATGACGAGTGACTCTCGACGCTGCCGGAAGGCTAAGTCTACCTTTTGTTATTTTCTGGCAGATTAAAACTATGTGCCGGACTGGGATTCGAATCCGGAACCTTGCCTTTCGCGTGCAATGGTCTTACCAGGTGAGCAATCTAGGCGCAAGTCGCAGCGCCATTTCTGCCCGTACCTCTTTGTGATATCTTCCAAACTACAAAGAAGCTCTCATGCACACTTTGGCAGGAAGGACTGACTAAAGTCATTTGTCCACAATATCTTTCCTTACAGGAGTGCTTGTCCAGTAACGTGTGTATGAGAGGCTGTGTGTAGTTTGGAAGGTAGCTCAGACACGTCGAGTGGAAATAAAAACGTGACTTGGCCGTAGATAGCTCATCCGGTAGCAGCACTGTCCGCGAAACGCAACATTCGAGATTCAAGTCCCAATCCGGTACACTGTTCTAATCTGCCAGGAATTTTCAAAATAGTGCACACTTTACTGCAGAGTGAAATTTCGTTCCGGAGACATTTATTACGTTAACACACTTGTCTGTTGGTGACAGCTCTTACATTCACCCGACTTTTCGTTTCGCCACTAACAGTAGTTTAATGCCAAAATTATGGTAGTTCTATTGTTTTCTGCTTTCGTATGTCCACAAACCTTCAGTATCTTAGAAACGACAATATGTTCCGCTTGGACTGTTACTAATTTTATTTATCCATTTACGATTCCGATTTCGACTGAGAATGCCACACACACGATCGTAAATAAATAAATTTCTATAATACCGTAGTTCTGTACGCAAACGTACAGACGCTTGCCGAACACAAGCGACGTTTGAAGGAAAGTAGCACGAAATCTCGAGCTTTTACGGACAACATGCAGAAATTTTATGAAGCGATATGGAGGAAATTTGTAACTCTCCTGAAGGGAAGCGGGATGCTGTGTACAGCAGAGCCCTTTTTTTTCAATTTTAAGAAGTATTAGGAAAATATGGACGAGCGCATAAGGCTACGAAATTTATGTAATATTTATGGACCAACTTGAAAATCTCTCTGTATGGAAATGAAAGAGGGGGGGGGGGGGTTTCTCTTACAATGCAAATGCAGTCTAGTCTTCACAAAGACGCTTACCAGTGTTCATCAAAGATTTACGGCGACGAAAATTGGAAAGGACTGGTTCTGTTCATTAGCAGTGGGGCGCTGTCTTGGGTTACCGTGTTTTATCACATACTGCTTTTGAGCAAGTATCAGGACAAAATATCTGATAACTCCCCGAAGTTTCGTTCGCCTAATGTAATGAACTGTTGTACACCCAACTACCCTTGCCATTAACGAACTATTACGTAATAATTTAACACAGCTTCCCAAATGTTAAGCATCTCAGAAATATGAGCCCCGTGAATGGCGATTTCCAGAAACTAATTTCAGTAAATAATCGACGAAGGTAGCCTGAAGATAGAAAGAGGAGAAGAATTACGTCGAATCACAGCCGAATGCGTACATACAGGGTGAAAAGTATTTAAACCGACAAACTCTGGGAGGTTGTAGGGGACATCAAAAGAAATATTTTTCCCTAATGTCATTTTTTCCTATGATGATTATTTAAACCGGTAGAGGCCGTATTACGCTCTTCAGTTGTTAGAGGCCTATTACGATCTTCAGTTGTTGGCGTATTACGCTCTTCAGTTGTAGGCAACTGCTGTCCACCAGTATAGTAGTGCATTGTCTCTGTTTACTAATGGAGCGATACACCTGGAGTGAGTACACTGATATAGTTGGTGCGTACTAAGTAGCGCACCACAACGGACGAGCTGCACAGCGGGTTTATCAACAACAATATCCTAATCGCCGTATCCTGCATCATACGACCTTTGCTGCTGTGTACCAACGTCTGCGTGAGACCGGGTCATTTTGCAGATTACCTGGACGGGGACGCGGTCGCACGGCAAGAACGCTGCAATTTGAGGAAGCTGTCTTGCAGCATGTGGAGCGGGATCCTTCAATCAGCACTCGTGGAATTGCACGTAACATGGGGACGAATCAGACGAATCAGACGAATGTAAGAACAATCCTTCGAGAGAAATTGTTACGTCCATTTCACATACAGCGTGTCCACAACCTGGAACCCGGAGCACAGTTTTCGCAGTGGTACCTGGAACAGTGTGAAAGGCATCCTACATTTCCATCCTCTGTGTTGTTTACCGATGAAGCAAAGTTCGGGCGTGATGGAGTGTTCAACATGCACAATTCTCAGGTTTGGAGTGAGGATAACACACATGCCATAGTTACTAGCGCCCATGAAGTGCGGTTCTTCGTTAATGTGTGGGTCGGTGTTGTTGGGGACTGTTTAATTGGGCCGTATCTGCTACCTAGGCCATTAAATGGCAGGCACTATTACATTTTTCTCGCCAGAGCATTACCAGAATTGTTGGAAGACGTCCCGTTCCCTACAAGAGAACGCATGTGGTTCCAACATGACGGTGCGCCGGCACATTTCAGTCGTTGTGTGCGTCGATTCCTGGACCGACGATTCCTAGAAACGTGGATTGGCAGAGGTGGTCCTGTACTACGGCCTGTTCGGTCCCCAGACATGTCCCCTCTGGACTTTTTGTGTGGGGAGAGATGCGCAACCTTGTTTACGCAACTCCTGTTGCATCAGAAGAGGATCTGGTTCAAATGGTTCAAATGGCTCCGAGCACTATGGGACTTAACATCTGTGGACATTAGTCCCCTAGAACTTAGAACTACTTAAACCTAACTAACCTAAGGACATCACACACATCCATGCCCGAGGCAGGATTCGAACCTGCGACCGGAGCGGTCACGCGGTTCCAGACTGAAGCGCCTAGACCGCACGGCCACACCGACCGGCTAGAGGATCTGCTTGCCTGGATAGTAGCAGCAGCAGTAACAGCAGGAACAATTCAGGGTACTCCTGAGATTTTTGCCCGTGTCAGACAGAACATGATCCGACGGTGTAACCTTTGTTTACGCGTCAATAGAGGCATTTTTGAAAATCTACTGTAATTGAAATTGGGTTGTGTTAATGTGTTGTCTCTTGGTCATAAAAAAATGGAAAAGTGTTTGTTGGTTTAATTAATCTGCAGCCAAAGAAATCTTCCTCTACCGGTTTAAATACTCCTCACAGGGAAAAATGACATTAGGGAAAAATATTTGTTTTGATGTCCCCTAAAACCTCCCAGAGTTTGTCGGTTTAAATATTTTTCACCCTGTATAAACAAACAATTACAAAAGAGTTGGCCATTACCATATAGTGCTATATGGTTTCCCGAGATTTCACCCTCTTCCTTTCATTATTTTCTTATAGATAACAGCACAAATAACACTGAACAAGTACTAATCAGAATCATTCACACGAAACACAATTAACAGATTTTGCGTCAACAATGCACCCATGAAAACAGCCAATAGCAGCTTTGATCCGAAGATTCGCCGAAAAAAAATCACTTTCAACGATCTTTCGTCAGCTTCCTGACCCTTGAAGCCTAGACCCGATCTCTCCACGCCTTTGGCAGAGGACCGCCTGCTATTCACAACGAGGACTGTAATTGCGTCACGACGTGGGCGGGGCGGCCAGAACGAGCTTAAACAGTCTACGGTCTACACGCTGGCGTCGCGTGCTGCGTTCTCCTGGAGCACCGAATTTAGGGCGCAGTCGGGTGCGCACCTGCTGCAGTTGTGGGCGCCGCCGCTGAATTAACTGCGGTCGTTACAGCCCTTATCTACCGGGCGTCATCTCTGCTCGCCCATTTGCAAACGACTTATTCTCGCCATCAAGTCACGCATTCGACAGTCGACTCAGTTTCGAAGCGGCCGTGTTCAGATGGAGCGACGCCCGCCTTTCCGGGCAGTGACGTCTGACTCAGAGCTCCCTGGAAGGAAACCGGTGACAAGCCAACATTTTTTGTGCTTGTGTGAGAGCTGAACACAGATAGCACGATTGGTACGCTTTTCTTGTCATAAGTCTTCTGACTGGTTTGATGCGGCCCGCCACGAATTGCTCTCCTATGCCAACCTTTTCATCTCAAAGTAGCAACTGTAACCTTAGTCCCCAATTATTTGCTAGATGTATTCCAAACTCTGTCTTCCTTGGCAGTTCTTTACCCTTCACAGCTCCCTCCAGTACCATGGAAATTATTCCCTCATCTCTTAATGTCTTAAAATACAGTATGTCCTATCATCTTGTCCCTTCTTCTTAACGGTGTTTTCTATACATTCCTTTCCTCCCCGATTTTGTGGAGAATCACCTAATTTCTTACTTTATAGGTCCACAGGCCACGTTTCACTACCATAGAGTCCTGTGCTCCAATGTACATTCTCGGAAATTTCTTCCTTAAATTTAGACCTATGTTTGATACTAGTAGATTTCTCTTGCCCAATGCCATTTTCGCCTGTGCTAGTCTGCTTTTTATGATCGCACCTGATTACTAATCGAAAGGTATTCGGTCCCAGGATCCAACCGCGCCACCGTTTAGATTTTGAATAAAAATCATCGTCAACAATGGCGTCCGAAGACTTCTGGCATAAGAAGTCATCCTCATTTTGCCAACGCCCTTGTCAAAATGGGCGGAGGAGCTGACAGAGGTAGAGGGCACTCTCTTGCTGTTGGACTATGAAGAGCCACTAAAGGCGAAAAAATCAGCGATGGTTACCGCCATGAGGATGCAGCGGGCAATGGAAACCACTGAATTAAAGATACTTAATCGGTGTTCACAGTAATTGAAAAAAGTCTTGATGATCTCTCCTTTGCCAGAAGATGGAGACTTGTCCCTCGTTTGGATCTCCGGGACTGCCAAAGGGGAAGAGACCAAGAGAAAAAGGTTGAACAACTAACGAAAGGATAACGTTCTACAAGTCGGGGCGTGGAATGTCAGAAGTTTGAACGTGGTAAGGAAGCTAGAAAATCTGAAAAGGGAAATGCAAAGGCTCACAAAGGCTCACTCTAGATACAGTAGGGGTCAGTGGGATGAAATGGAAGGAAGATAAGTATTTCTGACCAGACGAGTATAGGGTAACATCAACAGCAACAGAAAATGGTATAACGGAAGTAGGAATCGTTGCGAATTGGAAGGTGGGGTAGAGAGTGTGAACATTTCAATGATAGGGTTGTTAACAGATCTACGGCAACTCAGCATTGACAACGATAGTTCAAGCATACATGCCGCCGTCGCAAGCTGAAGATGAAGAGACCGAGAAAGGATACGAGGATATTGAACGAGTAACTCAGTTCGTAAAGGCCGATAAAAATCTAATACTCATGGGGGATTGGACTGCAGTTGTAGGGAAAGAAGTAGAAGAAAGCGCTACTAGAGAATATGGCCTTAGTATTAGGAATGAGAGAGGGGAATGACTGACTGAGTTCTGCAATGAATTTCAGTTAGTAACAGCGAATACTGTGCTCAAGTATCACAAGAGGAGCATGTATAATTGGAAAAGAGCGGGAGGTACGGTAAGGTTTCAGTTAGATTGCATCATGGTCATAGAGAGATTCCGAAATCAGATATTGGATTGTTAAGGCGTATACAGGAGCAGATATAGACTCAGATTACAATTTAGTGGTGGTGAAGAGGAGGCTGAAATTCAAGAGGCTAGTGAGGATGAATCACTGCGTAAAGAAGTGAGATACGACAGGACTAAAGAATGAGGGAATGCGCTTCAAGTTTTCTGAGGCTTTAAATAATGCGATAAGAAAAGTTCAGTAGGCAGTACGATTGAAGAAAAATGGACATGTCTAAAAAGGACAATCACGGAAGTTGGAATGGAAGACATAGCTACAAAGAAGGTAGAAGAAATACTTAAGTTGATGGACGAATGAAGGAAGTAAAAAAAATATTCCGGGAAATTCAGAAATACGGAAATAGAAATCTCTTAGGAATGAAATAAATAGAAGTGCAGGCAAGCTAAGGCTAAATGCCTGCATAAAAAATGTGAACAGACAGAAAACTAAATAACTGTCGGAAGGACTGACTCAGCGTATCAAAGTCAAAACAACCTTCGGTGAAATTAAAATTTGAAAATTTGTGGCAAAGTCTTATGGGATCAAACTGCTGAGGTCATCGGTCCCTAAGCTTACACACTACAGGGTTATTACAAATGATTGAAGCGATTTCACAGCTCTACAATAACTTTATTATTTGAGATATTTTCACAATGCTTTGCACACACATACAAAACCTCAAAAAGTTCTTTTAGGCATTCACAAATGTTCGATATGTGCCCCTTTAGTGATTCGGCAGACATCAAGCCGATAATCAAGTTCCTCCCACACTCGGCGCAGCATGTCCCCATCAATGAGTTCGAAAGCATCGTTGATGCGAGCTCGCAGTTCTGGCACGTTTCTTGGTAGAGGAGGTTTAAACACTGAATCTTTCACATAACCCCACAGAAAGAAATCGCATGGGGTTAAGTCGGGAGAGCGTGGAGGCCATGACATGAATTGCTGATCATGATCTCCACCACGACCGATCCATCGGTTTTCCAATCTCCTGTTTAAGAAATGCCGAACATCATGATGGAAGTGCGGTGGAGCACCGTCCTGTTAAAAGATGAAGTCGGCGCTGTCGGTCTCCAGTTGTGGCACGAGCCAATTGTGAGTGCATTTCAAGCACGACATACGCTTTCTCGGCTCCTGTCGCCATTTTGTCTCACTGCGCTCTCGAGCGCTCTGGCGGCAGAAACCTGAAGTGCGGCTTCAGCCGAACAAAACTGAGTTTTTCTACGTATCTGTAGTGTGTCGTGACCATATGTCAATGAATGGAGCTACAGTGAATTTATGAAATCGCTTCAATCATTTGTAATAGCCCTGTACTTAATGTAACTTAAACTAAGTCGACACACACACACACGCCTTAGACCGCGCGGCTGAAATTAAAAGCAAGGGTGGTAACATTAAAAGTGCAACGGGAATTCTACTGTTAAATGCAGAGGAGAGAGCGGACAGGTAGAAAGAGAAGAGCGAAGGCCTCTATGAGGGTGAACATTTTTGTCGGATGACGTGATAGAAGAAGCAGCAGGAGTCGATATAGAAGTGACAGGGATCAAGTATTAGAACCAGAATTTAGAAGGTCTTCGGAAGAGTTAAGACAGAGTAAGGCAGTAGAGATAGATAACATTCCATCAGAATTTCTAAAATCATTGGGGGAAGTGGCAACAAAACGACTGTTCACGTTGAATGTATGAGACAGGCGATACACCATCTGACTTCCGGAAAAATATCATCCACACAAGAGTAGACAAGTGCGAGAATTATCGCACAACCAGCTTATCAGCTAATGCCTCCTTGTTGTTGACAATAATAATATCAGAAGAATGGAAAAGAAAACTGAGGATCTGTTAGATGACAACCAGTTTGGCCTTAGGAAGGGTAAAGGCACCAGAGAAGCAATTCTGACGTTGCGGTTGATAATGGATGCAAGACTAAAGAAAAATAAAGACACGTTCAAAGGATTTGTCGACCATGAAAAAGCGTTTGACAATGTAAAATGGTGCAAGGTGTTTGAAATTTTAAGAAAAATAAGGGCAAGCTTTAGGGAAAGAAGAGTAATATACAACATGTACAACAAACAAGAGTACATTTGGAGCACAGCACTGTGTGGTAGTGAAACGTGGACTGTGGGAAAACAGGAACAGAAGAGAATTGAAGCATTTGAGATATGGTTTTACAGAAGAATGTTGAAAATTAGATGGACTGTTAAGGTAAGGATTGAGGAAGTTCTGCAGAGAATCGGGGAGGAAAGGAATGTATGAGAAACACTGATAAGAAGAAAGGACAGGATTGTAGGAGTCTTTCTTCGATTTTCTCTTTATCCATATTCTGTACTGATTAGACAGTTCATTCCAGTCAACAGTTCATGTAATTGTTCTTCACTTTCACTCAGCATAGCAATATCATCAGCGAATCGTATGATTGATACCCTTCACCTTGAATTTTAATTCTACTCCTGAACCTTTCTTTCATTTCCATCATTGCATCTTCGATGTACAGATTGAATGGTAGAGGCGATAGACTACATCCCTGTCCTACACCCTTTTTAATTCGAGCACTTCGTTCTTGGTCGTCCGGTGTTATTATCCCCTCTTGGCTGTTAAACACATTCTACATTACTCGTCTCTCTCTCTCTCTCTCTCTCTCTCTCTCTCTCTCTCTCTCTCCCCCTCCCTCTTTCTCTCTCGCTTACCCCTATTTTTTCAGAATTTCGAACATCTTACACGATTTTACATTTTTGAACGCGTTTACCAGGTCGACAAATCCTATGAACGTGTCTTTATTTTTCTTTAGCCTTGCTTCCATGATCAAACGGTTCAAATGGCTCTGAGCACTATGGAACTTCTGAGGTCATCAATCCCCTAGAACTTAGAACTACTTAAACCTAACTAACCTAAGGACATCACACACATCCATGCCCGAGGCAGGATTCGAACCTGCGACTGTAGCGGTCGCGTGGCCTTCCATGATCAACCACAATGTCAGAATTGCACGTGGATATGTTCGTGTACGTAGCTCCCACAGAGCCTTGTTAATTCTTAAAACGCAGAATATGCAGAAGTGCACAACGCGCTTTTTAGATGTAAATGGTTCTAGCGTCGACAAGCCTGTGTGCTTCATTTTATCCACTATAACGACAACATGGCATGTGGTACTAACACACGGTGAAACACATAACAAAAATTTTTTTGAAAACCAGAAGATGACAGTTACCACTATCGAAATTGATAGTCAACAATAATGACTAATTTATGTGACCTTGGCTATTGAGAGCTTTCTCCCAAGTATAACATACACTGAAGCGCCAAAGAATGTGGTACACCTGCCTAATATCGTGTAGGGCTCCCGCGAGCATGCAGAAGTGCCGCAACACGATGTGGTATGGACTCGAATAATGTCTGACGTAGTGCTGGAGGGAACTGACACCATGAATCCTGCAGGGCTGTCCATAAATCCGTAAGAGTACGACGGGGTGGAGATCTCCTCTGAACAGCACTTTGCAAGATATCCCAGATATGCTCAATAATGTTTATGTCTGGGGAGTTTGGTGGCCAGCTGAAGTGTTTAAACACAGAAATGTGTTCATGGAGTCACTCTGTAGCAATTCCGGACGTGTGGGGCGTCGAATTGCCTTGCTGGAATTACCCAAGTCGATCGGAATGCACAATGGACATGACTGGATGAAGATAATCATACAGGATGCTTACGTACGTGTCACCTGTCAGAGTCGTACATTGACGTATCAGAGGTCCCATATTACTCCAACTGCACACGCCACACCATTTCAGAGCCTCCATCAGCTTGAAGAATCCCCCGCTGACATGCAGGGTCCATGGATTCATGAGGTTGTCGCCACACCCGTACACGTCCCTCTGCTCGGTACAATTTAAAACGAGAGTCGTGCGACCAGGCAACATGTTTCCAACGATCAACAGTCCAATATCTGTGTTGACGGGCCCACGCGAAGCGTAAAGCTTTGTGTCGTATAGTCACCAAGAGTATAGGAGTGAGCCTTTCGGCTCCGAAAGCCCATATCGATGATGTTTCGTTGAATGGTTCGCACGCCGACACTTGTTGATGGCTCAGCATTGAAAGCTGCAGTAATTTGCGGAAGGGTTGCAATTCTGTCACGGTGAACGATTCTCTTCAGTCGTCGTTGCTCTCGTCTTGCAGGACCTTTTCCGGCCGCAGCGATTTGGGAAATTTCATGTTTTACCGGATTCCGGATTCCTGATATTCGCGGTACAGTCGTGAAATGGTCGTGCGGGAAAATCTCCACTTCATCGCTACCTCGGAGATGCTGAACCCCATCGCTCGTTCGCCGACAATAATTCGAACTCACTTAAATCTTGATAAGCTGCCAGTGTAGCAGCAGTAACAGATGTAACAGATGTAACAACTACACCAGACACTTGTTGTCCTTTATAGGCGTTGCCGACCTTAACGCCGATCCGCCTGTTTACATATCTCTGTATTTGAATACGC
The DNA here is from genome assembly GCF_023864345.2 of Schistocerca serialis cubense. NCBI lineage: Eukaryota > Metazoa > Arthropoda > Insecta > Orthoptera > Acrididae > Schistocerca > Schistocerca serialis. The sequence goes on from NC_064639.1 coordinate 376,338,258, forward strand.
ATGCCTATACTAGTTTCTCTGGCGCTTCAGTGTAGATCACTCCTGATCGCAATATGAGAAAATTCAGTCGCCATCTTAACGTTTATCTATTTTTTATTAATCCAGTCTCGAGAACTTTTTGACTGACGGGTATAAAATATAAATGTGATACTGGAGGGGTGATCTGGACTACGGTGCGCGTGCTGTGAATTTCTGCGTCCGGCGTGGGGTGGGCCAGTGGGTATTTGGGGGAAGACTGGCGGATGCGGTGGAGGCGGCGAGGCCGGGATTCCGGTTAGCGACCGGCTCGCAGCAGTACGCAGGGCGGCTTGATGCGGTTCCCCGGCCGCTGCGTGCGTTCCTCGGGCAGTTGCCGTTCGCCCGTCGGCACGCGAGGTGTTCCAGGTGCACTCAGGCAGGGTCGCCAACCACACAAGTCGCAGGATGTCGGTGAGTGTCTCGCTACAGTGCCTATCTAAACATTACAAAAAAGGTTATAGCTCAGTTTCAAGAGTGTTCGTGAGACTTACTGATCTACTGTAGTAAGGACATGTTACCGCAGCGCGATGGTTGACCCAATATATATCAAGAGTAAAGCCGCATAAACTCAGTTTCTTCTTCTTCTTCTTGTAATATTTCACCGGAATACTTTTCGGCCATCTTCAGAGTGTACCGACAAACTGAAGCTACAGTATTCGTTCCGTAGTTTTAAACCACAGACACGTCCAACAGTGACAAAGAGTACGGATAAACTGAATCTGTGACTGAGCGGTCGATCCGTGTTTGGAACATCAATGTGTCATTGTTAGCTGCATTGTAACAAGTTTATCAGACAAAGTAGCGCAGATTACGATTTTTCCAAGCTGTAACCGCTGTACCTGTTAATTAACTTCCCCGCCACACGAATTTCAGCAGCTCCTTTCACCACCGAATACCAACAAGATGGGTTCAAATGGCTCTGAGCACTATGGGACTTACCATCTGAGGTCATCAGTCCCCTTGAAGTTAGAACTACTTAAACCTAACTAACCTAAGGACATCACACACATCCATGCCCGAGGCAGCATTCGAACTTGCGACCGTAGAAGTCGCGCGGTTCCGGACTGAAGCGCCCTAGAACCGCTCGGCCACCGCGCCCGGCACCAACAAGATGAAATCGACGTTAGAATATGGAAGTTCTCATGAATAATAGCGTGATCGGTACTGATGCAGTGTTTTGCCACAGCCGATATATTGGGCTCTTAAGAGCCAGGCTTATCTAAGGTTTTACGTGCATCTTTCTTGGACTGTACGGGTCATCTGCCTGATACGCTCGATCCGGACCTTGTAACCGCCAGCCTTGCAGGGATTCAAGTCATTTTTGACGGAACCGAGAAGTGCTCCTGTCTTCGGCAGACTGAGAAAAATTAACTTTTTGCTTGGCGAGGATCCGGTCTGTTCTTGACGACGGGTTTCCCCACATATGGCAAGAAAGCCGTGAATTCAAATCCCTCTCTGACTTCTTCTTAGTTTCTTGCGTTTGTGTATTTGTCGTTTAAAACGACGGAGATCGTTATATATTCGCTCTGGCTGTACACAATGAAAGGAATACGACTCAAATATTAGTAGAAGAAGAAACTGAGTTTTTGCAGCTGCACTCCCGAAACTTAAGGACAACTTGTTGTATAACATGAGATGCACTTCAAAAGTATTCACTTGCCGATTACAATGATGTGGATCTAGAACTCCGCGAAAATTTAAAATCTAATCACAAAGGCGTGCTGAAAAGTAATGTCTACAATTTTTTTATCTGAAATGCCTCAAAGCTTCTTAAAGAAAACAAGCGTTTTGACATTCTGCATCTTTATTCTTCAAGTCTACATATTTATTTCTCAACATAGTCATCCTGGAGACGAACACATTTCTCCCAACGGGAGTCCAGTTTGTTGATACTGTCACTATAGGGCGATTGACTTCGTTGGCGGAGCCGCAATGTTACCTCTGCTTGTGCTGCTTCATGTCTATCAAAGTGAAGTCTTCGAAGGTGTTCTTTAAGTTTTGAGAAGAGATGTGCCGGGTGATCAAAAAGTCAGTATAAATGTGAAAGCTTAATAAAGCACGGAATAATGTAGATAAAGAGGTAAAAATTGACACACATGCTTGGAATGACATGGGGTTTTATTAGAACAAAAAAAAACAAAGTTCTCGAAATTTCCGACAGTTGGCGCTGGACAGCAAAACGTCAGTGACTGCGCATGATAATCGTGTATAAAAGGAGCTGTAATGAGAGAGAGAATCAGATGCGCCAGCAGTCGCAGCATGTTGACGTTACCTGAAAAGGCGCTTTTAGTGAAGCTGTCTTATCAGAAAGGGGAATGTGCTAGTTCAGCGTTACGATCCTATCGCCATAGGAAGGGGATTCGAACGAGTAAAGGCCCGTTGACAAATGCAGCTGTGGCGAGAATGATTTCGAAGCTGAAAGCCACGGGTTGTTTAGACCATAGACCCCGTAGTGGCCGACCGAGCACAAGGCGTAATGCTGCTGAGACAGTTCAGGAAGAAATGTAGACTGTAGCGGGTTCGTCTATGCACGGGGAAGTCAGCGCTCGTGCAGTCGCACGTCGCACCGACATTCCATACACTACTGTTTGATTGGCACTGAGGCGTACCCTCCGATGCTATCCGTACAAAATCCATCGGCATCATGAACCGTTACCTGGCGATTTAGTGAAGCGGAGGGCATTTGCGGTGTGGGCGTTTCAAAAGATGGCAGAAGATGACTATTGGTTGAGTAACGTGTCGTGGACCGACGAACCTCATTTCACGCTCCGAGGGTCTGTCAGCGCCCACAACTGCAGAATTTGGGCTACCGAAAATCCTAGAACTGTCGTGGAAACTCCATTGCACGACGAGAAAGTCCCGGTATGGGTTGGATTTGCCACATCTACCGTTATCGGGCCTTTTTTGTTCGAGGAAATGCGTGAGTCTGCTTTTGTAACTCCTACCGTGACGGGTGAAAGGTACCCCGATATGTTACAGAATCGCATCATCCACAGCCTGGCTGATAAACACCTGCTGGAACGAACGATGTTTGTGCAGAATGGCGCTCCACCCCATATTGCTAGACGCGTGAAAGATCTCTTGCGTGCGTCGTTTGGTGATGATCGTGTGCTCAGCCGACACTTTCGTCATGCTTGGCCTCCCAGGCCCCCAGACCTCAGTCCGTGCGATTATTGGCTTTGGGGTTACCTGAAGTCGCAAGTGTATCATGATCGACCGACATCTCTAGGGATGCTGAAAGACAACATCCGACGCCAATGCCTCACCATAACTCCGGACATGCTTTACAGTGCTGTTCACAACATTATTCCTCGACTACAGCTATTGTTGAGGAATGATGGTGGACATACTGAGCATTTCCTGTAAAGATCATCATCTTTGCTTTGTCTTACGTTGTTATGCTAATTATTGCGATTCTGATCAGATGAAGCGCCATCTGTCGGACAGTTTTTGAACTTTCGCATTTTTTTGGTTCTAATAAAATCCCATGTCATTCTAAGCATGTGTTGCAATTTGTACCTCTCTACCTACATTATTCCGTGATTTATTCAGTTTCCAGATTTATACTGACTTTTTGATCACCCGGTAGGTGAGATGGCGTCAAGTCGGGAACTGTACGGAGGATGATCGATGACAGTGAACCCAGGGCACTGGATTGTTGCAGACGTCGCAGCGCTCGTGCGTGGCCTCTCATTGCCGTGCTGAAGGAGAGGGGCCGACATGTGTGGGCGAACTCTTCGAATTCGTGCTTTCAGTTTTCTGAGGGTCTCTCATGCACCGACATAGTCACGTTACACGCTACAATTCGGAGCCCTCTAGCGGCAGAAGACTGCAAATTGCGACGGCGAAGCGAGAAAGTCGTCCGAGTATTATATGCATGATATGTTCTGCGTCAACCGATACTGAGAACAGACTGACTTTCCAGCACGCTCTCGTGTAACTCTGTACAGAAACGTGCCTTCACGACCAAGGTAAGGTCCATTATCTGAGGTGGTTTGTTTATCTTCTGTATCAGATGCCACAGATGCTGGGCTGTATGCTTGATGTAAGCATGAATACCGGTATGGAAAAAAGTTTCTGAAATGGCGCCCATGGTGTACAGCACGAAGTCGTCTATCGAATACATACAAGCTGCGGTGCACCCAACAGCAACATATTCATTGAAGTAAAGTATTTTCTATTTCGTAAGCGCAGTGCGTCAACCCTGCAACTATGTCATATAGATTATTTATGAGTGCTTGTGCCAGTGTAGTGCTGTATCCATTTTGTTATTCGAAACTGAAGAAAGGAGAGGGTGAAACGTGCTGTCGGGAAAATGTCTAGCTGATTATGATTAGAGTAGTGTCACGGGGGACAGCAGGACTTACCGATCCCATCCGATGAACCGGTCACCATCAACAGTGTCACATTACGTTGCTCTTATACACAGCGAAGAATATATTTAACCGCGAATACGGCGCACACTCGTGTAAAGATCTATACGGTACCGCTTGCCCTCCCTCGACGGTCGGATGACTGTGATTCAAATCGCTTCACCTAAGGGTGGGGCCACATCGCAGTAGTAGGCGATAGTGACGTGCTTTACACGTCAGGATCCTTACTACAGCGCTGGAAAACTGTTTGCAACGGCTCATGAAGAAATCAATGAATTTACGGCACAGTTACCTAATGGGGACAGAAACAGATTTAAGTTTCATACCATAAGCACTTTGTGACCCGTTCCCGAGTTGCAACATTGCATCCTACGTCCAATTTAGTAATGAAATGTACTACACGTGGAATTAACACACAACTACAGACAATACTGCTGAGACGAATTAAAGTAAAAATGTTTTTTTTGTTCACTCTTGTGTGATTATTGTATCCGAAAGAAAGAAAAAACGTTCGTATGGTATTTTGACAAGACAGTCCCTCCCCCCTCCCCCCCCCCCCCCAAGTTTATTTCATTGCTTTCTCAGAATGAAAGTCAAAGCGAAATAAATATGTGGGTATGTTCCGCGACTACGCTTCTAGGCCGTTTATTCTACTTCGCCATTTGAACGGACGTAGCTTTATCCGTCCACGCAACTGGATCCAGTATGATGGTGCACTTTACATTGCTCCACAAATCGGCTCTTGCAAATTTAAATCTCGGAATTAGACGCACTGGCTCAATTTCTTGGCCACGGCGGTCACCCTAGAGTTCATGTTTGGATTTCTTTTTATAAGGCGGAGGAGAGGCGGGGGGAGGGGGAGGGTGAGAAAAGGAGGAAAGGATCAGCGAGGGCGCCAGCTGTCCATCTATGGTAGATAAGTTAACACAGATAAGAGTCTTCGCTAGACTTGCTACAAGTGGACAGCTTCGGGACGGTGTGGGTACATTAGTAAACACATTGGCACCTATGTACCGATCATCTGATTTTACACTACTGGCCATTAAAATTGCTACACCATGAAGAAATGCAGATGATAAACGGGAATTCATTGGACAAATATATTATACTAGAACTGACATGTGGTTACATTTTCACGCAATTTGGGTGCAAAGATCCTGGGAAATCAGTACCCAGAACAACCACCTCTGGCAGTAATAACGGCCTTGATACGCCTGGGCATTGAGTCAAACAGAGCTTGGATGGCGTGTACAGGTACAGCTGCCCATGCAGCTTCAACACGATACCACAGTTCATCAAGGGTAGTGACTGGTTTATTGTGACGAGCCAGTTGCTCGGCCACCATTGACCAGACGTTTTCAATTAGTGAGAGAACTGGAGAATGTGGTGGCCAGGACAGCAGTCGAATATTTTCTGTATCCAGAAAGGCCCGTACAGGACCTGCAACATGCGGTCGTGCATTGTCCTGCTGAAATGTAGGGTTTCACAGGGATCGAATGAAGGGTAGAGCCACGGGTCGTAACACATCTGAAATGTAACGTCCACTGTTCAAAGTGCCGTCAATGGGAACAAGAGGTGACCGAGACGTGTAACCAATGGCACCCCATACCATCAAGCCGGGTGATACGCCAGCATGGCGATGACAAATACACGGTTCGAATGTGCGTTCACCGCGATGTCGCCAAACACGGATGCGACCATCATGATGTTGTAAACAGAACCTGGATTCATCCGAAAAAATGACGTTTTGCCATTCGTGCATCCAGGTTCGTCGTCGAGTATACCATCGCAGGCGCTCCTGTCTGTGATGCAGCGTCATGGGTAACCGCAACCATGGTCTCCGAGCTGATAGTCCATGCTGCTGCAAACGTCGTCGAACTGTTCGTATAGATTGTTGTTGTCTTGCAAACGTCCCCATCTATTGACTGAGGGATCGAAACGTGGCTGCACGATCCGTTACAGCCATGCGGATAAGATGCCTGTCATCTCGACTGCTAATGATACGAGGCCGTTGGGATCCAGTACGGCGTTCCGTATTACCCTCCTGAACCCACCGATTCCATATTCTGCTAACAGTCAATGGATCTCGACCAACGCGAGCAGCAATGTCGCGATACGATAAACCGGAATCGCGATAGGCTACAATCCGACCTTTATCAAAGTCGGAAACGTGATGGTACGCATTTCTCCTCCTTACACGAGGCATCACAACAACGTTTCACCAGGCAACGCCGGTCAACTGCTGTTTGTGTATGAGAAATCGGTTGGAACCCTTCCTCATGTCAGCACGTTGTAGGTGTCGCCACGGGCGCCAACCTTGTGTGAATGCTCTGTAAAGCTAATCACAGCATCTTCTTCCTGTCGGCTAAATTTTCTGTCTGTAGCACGTCATCTTCGTGGTGTAGCAATTTTAATGGCCAGTATTGTATATAAGGATGAAATAAACATTAAGATGTACAGTATTTAGGCTGTACTTCTCATCTGAAAAAGTGATATTTCTGGACCACTTGCAATAGCACTATTTTGGACGTTTCTGTCACCACTTTGAGTAGGTAGTTTCGGGCATCCTGAACGTACATGTGACAGAATATTTTTTTTGTGTTTATAGCACTAGTAAAAATATAAAATAAGAGACAGAGCCACAGTCAAGTCCTTATCCGTAGGATCATTTAACGTTAACGACCGGTAGCTACTAGCGACTGGAATGATCAAGCCTAACAGTCGCCCCACTTCCTTCACTGTGCTGCTACTGTATTTAGCGAGCAGTTATAATGAGCCGCCTAAAAGGCCAGAACAAATGTCCCGAGTGATCGCTCTACTCATTAAATGAAGTTATGTAAAATTCAAGTACCATGAGGCGCACGTACAATGTTAACGATCAAGCAGCACATGAACCAAGTGTTGCTCTCTGCCGGTCTCTGTGAAACCTGTTACGGAATCAAGTCGGCAGACACAGCAACCGCCACCTGCTATCCAAGGGTCAGCTCCGACTCCTCGGCAAACTCCAGCGGTAATTGCCTCGGGGACCGCTGCGCTCCGATGCTCCCAGTTGCTGGGCGATTATTAACAGGCGGAAACTCCAACCGATGCAGGACCCGGTGCCCGAGCCGTAACGGATACGGTGAGCCTGATCCAGCCAACTGGAGGAGCTGGCGGAGGCGTTTGGGAAGAGCTAATTCCAGCAGACCTTTCTAGGATCCAGGTTCCAGAATAATTTTGGCAACTGGTATAGGGGAAACCCGCAGCATACGTCTCAAAACTATCTTACAGTGACGAAGAAATGTGTTGATTATGAAGAAAATGCGGAGATTGATTCCTGTCTAATGATGAGAGTATTATTTACATTGTATATTAACTTTCTGAGAGAGAACAATGCAGGCCGAGGTGAGAAGGTTTACAAAGATAAGGACTGTGGCGTTCTTGCATTTTAGTATTGTGCGAACTGCCTCCCGCGATCAATCCTCACACTGCCTTTTGATCAGATATTGAGTTATGAGTGATCCCAACTTTCGGACGATGTGCACAGCAACGTTAATAATGATCATCGTAACGACAAGTAGACTCATGTACATTTACATATACAGGGTGTTTGGAAATTGCCGCTACAAACATCTAGGACTTGTAGAAGGGAGTGAGCACATAATATTTTGAATAGGAATCCATGTAAAGAAGTATACCGTTTCCGTTCTACGGCGGTTTCAGTTCAGATGTGGAACGCGTCCACGTCTGTTGAGGGAAAGATGGATGGGCCGAGTTGGTCCGACGCGGAAACCGTTTAAAGTGAACCAAATATATAAAAAATGCATTCTTACGATAAAACTGAAAACTCACTTTCAAAAACCTTGCTTCATTCTCATTTTACGAGCAAAAACCTCGCTTTTATGAGTTTTCTTGACGCGCGCACTTCTATGTTTCAAACTAGTGCGAATCGGTTCGAATTTTGTTAGAAGGTAGACAAAATACATATAATTAAGGGTCATTCTGTTTTGTGAAAGCTTTATCCGTTGCCACGCAATAAGCGATGTTGTTCGACAGACAATAAAAAAAGATCTACACCGAATCATCGTCGCCCGTATGAACTAAAATCTATATCGGCTGCTAAGCTGCGGTGGTCTAATGTCAAAATTATGGTACATTAGAAGTTGGGAACCCGAATGAAAAATGCTCTTATCATAGCACAAAAAAGGCGAATATGTCCTGGGCAGATATAAGGATGTAAAAGAAAGGAACTAGCTTTTCGACATATCTGGCAGTCCAAACACATTTAAATCAAAACACCTTGACATATTCACGCTTTTTTTCTTTTTTGTTTACAAGTTAGCCCTACTTCCCCAGAGCAGTGAGCTCTCTTAGCTGCAAGGTGTTGGCACAAGCGCATATTGCAGTTTATAGGGTAAAGTCCCTGATACTGTTCCCAAAATCCAAAAGATGCGCCAAGCGTAGTAAACAATGTACAATATCATATGACTGAAGGTAATACATCTATTAGCTAAAAACATTTTCCTGGTGGTGGTGGTGGTGGGGGGGGGGGGGGGGGGGGGGGGGGGGTAAAATTTCTGGGGCTGGATTTGTTCCTGGGGGGAGGGGGGATGACGTCCTGTATTGAGAGATTTTGCTTGACACGAAGCATCGTATTACATGACATGGGTTCAATACCAAGAAATAAATAAAGGGGGAAAATATCAAGATGTTTTGACTTAAATGTGTTTGATGCTGCCAGGTAAGTCGAAAAGCTAGTTCCCTTCTTTTACATCCTTAACTCTGTCCATGACATATTCTCCTTTTTTGTGTCACGATGGGAGGATTTTCATTCTGGTCTAGAAATGGTGGACTTGCAGCTGCACAAAGAAGGAAGTGCGCAACAGACGAACTCACAATTATAAACAACGACGACTCGCGAAAGATTCACGAAAGTACATGTAAAATTGCTGAGACACGGTTTCGCTATTGAAACAAACCAAGTGGGGAGACCAATGTGAGGAACAGAAGATGAGGCTCTCCTTACGACATGCGGGAGACCCTGGTTTCAACGTGCTATTGCAGAGAACAACGCTATTTCTCAGAGTACGGTATCAAACGTGTTTTACGAAGTAGCGACTGCAATAAAAAATATAAGGCCTTGGATGTGATTAAACTTCTTACTGCTGCGATTACTCTTCTAACACCCAGTGCCAATACCAAACGGCAAAAACGCTGCATTTTCACTGGTGCTATCGGGAAGTCGACTTGTACACGTTTTAATTAAAGAACCGCATGTACATGACAGCCAGTACATCGACAGAAAAGGAACTGCCAGCTGCAGAAGTTAATGAAAAAGTGATTTCGTGCATTTCATACTTCCCATTTCTGCTTGCAAAAAATCTAGGAAATGCTCTCTCCCATTCTGTTAGACGTCCTGGTTTTTTGCCTGTCCGTCTCATATCTGCTTTCTACCATCACTCGACTTTTAATATTTCTAAATCTTTTGAAAACTTAATTTGTATTCATGATAATCCAAAATAAGTGCACGAAGCCTCTCTTATTTTACAGATAGCAGTAATTTTGAAATGCCTTCTGGAGGGAAAGGTAGGACTGTTTCTTTAGAGATCCCATGAGCAGCTGGTCGAGCTTCGTTTCTGATATCGTAATATAAGGCTTGGTCCCGAGGGAAGTTGTTACTGATATCAAGAAGGTGACTGGCGGCTCGTTTTCCGATGAACTAATGCCCAGTTTTTATTAATACTACCTAATCTTGCGCGACATACATCTGATCTCGCACGGATTTTGTCCGGTGCGGAGGTTCCACGACAATTTAAAAATTCAAATGGCTCTGAGTACTATGGGACTCAACATCTGTGGTCATAAGTCCCCAAGAACTTGGAACTACTTAAACCTAACTAACCTAAGGACACCACACACATCCATTCCCGAGGCAGGATTCGAACCTGCGACCGTAGCGGTCTCGCGGTTCCAGACTGAAGCGCCTAAAACCGCACGGCCACACCGGCCGGCACGACAATTTAATTGTAGTCAATGACTACTTCTGGTTAAATAGGGTGGAAGAGAGAGGTGGATGGAATTTCATGCAGCCAGCCGTCGGGGTCCGATATGTACGCTGAAGGAGGCCTCCCCCCCCCCCCCCCCCCCCCCCCCCCCCTCTCTCTCTCTCTCTCTCTCTCTCTCTCTCTCTCGAGATTTTTCGATACGTAAAATTCATCGATAATCTATTTTCACTGACGAATAAAGAGAGCGTGATCATAAAATAAGGACCAGCACGTTTTCGAATCCTTATTACCCAGCGAGACACAGTTATCAAATTTGGTCGATACAGAAACTGTCAGAATTGCAAGATTCATTGTTTATTTAATTGATGACTAGTTTCGGATCACCTGAACCAATTTTCAAATCATCCAGTCAGACAGAACAGTATTTTCCGAAAGAGCATATAAACCATATCAAGATTATACACGTGCACACGACAAAGTTTAATAACGAATAGTGATAGAACAAAGATATATGCTTATATGTGCGTGTATGTGTAGATCAGGGACGAATTCCTGACTAGAAATGGAGCATAAAAGGTATTTTGAACATGTATCTGGAAGATGGTGCTGACGAATGACAGTGTGTTCCTTGTGTGACTGACGCAACGTACTGTAAACAGCAGGAATGGTCCGAGATGGTGTTTGTCTACGGACAAGAGGCAGCACGGCTACGCCAAAACAAGTGTCCTCACAGACACCAACCACATCACACAACACTTCAAGCTCTTTTTGGGCATTTGTATGATCAGGGGTCCTTTCAGGCGGACGAACGTGCATGGAAGCAGCGGACTGTGTGCGTACATCAGATTTGGAGGACCAGATTATACAGGATTTTGAGACGAACCCTAGTACAAGCTCCAGGCAAGTGGCCCGCCAACATGGTGTGAGTCGAAGTACGATTATGTGTATCCTGCATGGCAACCGCTACTATCCCTATCACCTGCAATCCATTGGAAGCCACTTAGAACATCTGTTGTGAAGTGGCCCTGTACTGTGTTCCGGGATGACTTTTTCTTGTTGCACGCACACCGTTCTTTTCCGCACACTTGTTCATAGGACCTTTCTCCCTTCATTTCCAGTTAGGAATACGTCCCTGCAGTTTGTCAGTTTTATTCATATTCACCCTGTATACACTTCCGGAAAAAATTAGAACTCCCTTTTAGAGGATTCCAATTCATTCCAAATTTATTGTTGCAACATTGCATATGAAGTACATGAAACGACTACAGTTGGAGACCAATAGAACAAGCGTTCCTGAGGTTCCAGGCGTCGACCTACGCTGAGACATCCACATTAATACGCGGTATAGCCTCCCCGAGCGGCAAAGCACATGCTGACTCTGGCACCCAGTTGATCGTACAAATGGCGAACATTGTCCTCGAATATGTTATACGAGGTTTGTCCAGAAAATACGTATAAAAGTTGAATAATAACTTTATTTTACAATTATTCAGGTGTTCAGTTGCCGTGTCGTTTCCGCCTTGATGGGTTCCACATCTCCCAAGTGCCGCCCCCGAAGCACCATTTTGCATTTCGGGAACATGAAGAAGTCACACGGGGCTAAATCGGGTGAATAAGGCGGGTGGTCTGTCCCGGTGATTCAGCTTCAGGCCAAAAACTCGCGCACAACGAGCGACGTGTGAGCGGGCGCATTGTCGTGATGAAGGATCCACCTGCTCCCTTTTGCCAACTCCGGTCGAACTCGGGCCACACGAGCTCTGAGACGTGTCAGAACTTCAACGTAAAAATTTCACAATGCCCCTAGAATCAAAGAAAACAATCAATATTGTCTTCACATTGGACCTTGATTTTCGCGACTTTTTTGTTCTCGGTTCTCCTGCTAGTTTCCATTCCTTGCTTTGAGATTTGAGCTCCACATCGAATTCGTAAACCAGGACTCGTCTCCAATGATGACTCGGTTGAGAAAGTCCCCTCGTTCCTCTGCTTCCAACCAATCCTCACAGCACTCAACCCTCTTTGCTTTCTGTTCTGGCGTCAAGAGCTTCGGTACGATTTTCACACACAATTTCTTCATTTCAAGTTTTGTGTCAGGATTTCGTGAACTATTGTTTCGGGGATTGACAGCTCGTCAGCAATCATTCTGACTGTCAATCTACGGTCTTTAAGAACACAAGCCCGAATTCGTTCAACATTTGCATCGGAACTCGATGTCGACGGGCGTCCTGGGCGAGGGTCATCGTTCACTTTTTCTCGGCCATCCCGGAACCTTGTTAACCACTTGTTCACGGTTGGTTCCTTCAGAGAAGTGTCTCCGTGAACCTGTTTCAAACACTCAAAAATCTCACGGCCATTCTTGCCTAGCTTTGCAAGAAACTTGATGTTGACGCGCTGTTCCTCAAACAGAGAGAGCTCCATGCCGACCGCATGTGAAAAAGGGTGACTGTCAACAAGCTGCCGCACACTCACACCTTCACGCAGAGTGCTCTGACTCGAACTGAGCGTTGATGGGATCGATTACAGCAGTAGTCCCACCTAGCTGTGACTGCAACTTGTAACATAAAGACATTATTCAAATTTTATACGTATTTTCCGGACAAACCTCGTAGCACGCTTGCTGGAGCTGCTTGCGCTATTCTGTGAGAGTTGTCGGTTGATGAGTTGCACGAGTCACTTCTCGTCCCATCATATCCCACAAGTGTTCGATTGGAGAGGAGTCCGGAGATCGTGCTGCACGTCTTGCAGGGCACGAAGAGTTTCACGGGCAGTGTAAGGGCGAGAATTAGACTTTTGGAGCAATCAACCACCTTCCTGTTGCAAGAATGCCAAAAGAACGAGTCTAACAACATTCTGCACATACCGAACGCTGGTTAGCGGCCCTTCCAGAAACACCAGAGGTGAACGAAAATTGTATCTAATAGCACCCCAGACCATAAGGGCTAGGAAGGGGCAGTCTTGGACGAATGCACTCTACGACACAGTGCTCATCAGATCTACGTCATACGTGCAGACGACCATCATTTGCGCGCAGACAGAATCTATTTTCATCGCCGAAGACCACGGCGCGCCATTCCCTCTTCCAAGTGATCTTATGAAGGCACCAGTCGTTCGTGGAAGTCGATGCTGTGGTGTGAGAGGAAAACGGGCTAGAGGTGTGTGTGCCCATAATCCCACTACCAATAACCGGTTCGTAACAGTTCGTGTTGACACGTCTGGTCTCTCAAGCTCTGGTATCTGTGTTGTGGTAGCTGTACGATGTGCCACTGCTGTCCTTACAACACGACGATACTGGCCGTCGTGTGTGCTGCGTGGACGTCCAGAACTCTTCTACAGATGTGAGAATGTTCATATGACCACTGACACCAACATCGTTGCAGAACTGACGCAGCACGTCCAACTTGTGTGGCAATTCCCCCAGAAGGACCATCGCTCTACTCTGAAGACCACAATTTGACCCCTTTCAAACTCGGTTGGCTGTAGGAAGCACGAGTGCGCCTGTGTGTCGTGGTTGCCCGCTTGCTTCACACGTGTGCACCACACTGAACCTTCTGGCTCTGAACATTCCCTACTAAACGATAGACGCAGCTGGCGCTCTGGTAACTATTCCAATAGGCTAACTGTTGGAAGACGATGTTAAAACCATTATCAGTACGCCTACTATCCCCCAGGTGGCATATGCCGTTATCGGATCAAAACCAACGTCATCTTTCCAAGTATACTAACGTTTTCCGGCAGTAATTTTATATATATATTATACAGGGTGATTCACGAGGATATGCAAATATTTTAATATGTTATTCTACAAGTAAAATTAAAGAAAAACGTTCATACAAACATAGGTCCGGAAATGTTTAGTTAAGGAGTTACTGCTAATAAAAAATTTTGCCTGAACTTTAGCAAGATGTGCTAATATGAAGCCATCGCAAAACAGTACGAGGTTAAAGTAAAGCACGATTTCCATTTATTTTGTTGTTATTGATGTGGTGAATCTAATAAAAGATGTCCCAGATGTGTACCTGCAGTAATTTTCCAGAACATCCAGAGAAGCACAGTTTATTATACAAGTAAATTTGTTTACTTTCCACCAAGAATGCAGAAACGTTTATGTCGTTGCTCGCAACCGTTAGTGAGTTGTTTCGGTCGTTTCCTAACCTTGAAACTAGTTAGTTTTCTGTATTGTTCAGTGAAAGAACATAACAACAATGTATTTAAATGAAACCACATTTTCTGGTTTAACATGAATTCACGTGTGTTATGGTATTAATAAAAGCTGATCATCTGACACATTCATACAGTGTCAGTTAACGTTATTATCATCGTTTTTCCAAAATTAAATTCTCTACTACAACTCCCGATGAAAACTTTGTGCAATTGGCTGTAATTTAAGAAACAAAATGGGCCAAGTAGTTTATAAATTAAAAATTTTACAAAATTACTTCTTTGCTTCTCTGGATGTTCTGGAAAACTACTGCGGATACACGTCTGGGATATGTTTTATTAGATTCACCAGATCAATAACAACAAAATAAATGGAAATCATGCTTTACTTTGACCTCGTACAGTTTGCGATGGCTTCATATTAGCGAAGTTTCTAAATTTCAGGCAAAATCTTTTATTAGCCGTAACTCCGTAACTAAAGATTTGCTGACCAATGTTTATATGAAATTTTTAGTTTTACCTGTAGAATAACATATTAAAATATTTGCATAGATTCGTGAATCACCTCGTATATATATCTTGATATGGTTCATATGCTATTTCGGAAAATACTATTTTGTCTGTCTGGACAATATGAAAATAGGTTTAGGAAACCTGAAACTGGACATCAGTTAAATAAAACGTGAATCTTGCAGGCAGCCTTGGCTGTTTCTATATCGAACTGATTACCACAAGCTGCTATTGTGTAATTTATCCACTTGCTGGAAATTCATAATCATTTTTTTTTTTTTTCAAATCAAGCCAACTTTTGTTTGCTTCCGGAGTAGTTGTTAGCAGTAACTGCTTCTGCTGCTCTCTATGTATTTAGTGACTTTTCCCTTAAATTAGTACCACATCAGCCAATTCTTCACGAGTAAAAATCATTGTAGACCTAAAACACTTAGGAATAAATGACTAACGATTCGATACCGTAAAAATGTTTCGAGAAGCAAAGTTAGCGTAAAGAGAGCTAGGCGTGAAGCGTTTAACATATTCCAAAGTAAAATTCTAGTTACCGACTTGACAGAAAGTTCTAAAAAGTTTTTGTGTTATGTTAAATTAGTAAACGAATCGTAGCTAATTGTCCAGGCACTCTATGACCATAATGGCATTAAAACGGAGGACGATACAGAAAAGGCCGAAATACTAAACGTCTTTTTCCGTAACTATTTCACAGAGGAAGATCGCATTCTAGTGCATCCTTAAGATCATCGCACGAACGACAGAACAGCTGGTGTTGGGTTGGGTTGTTTGGCGAAGGAGACCAGACAGCGAGGTCATCGGTCTCATTGGATTAGGGAAGGACGGGGAAGGAAGTTGGCCGTTCCCTTTGAAAGGAACCATCCCGCCATTCGCCTGGAGGGACTTAGGGAAATGACGGAAAACCTAAATCAGGATGGCCGGACGCGGGATTGAACCGTCGTCCTCCCGAATGCGAGTCCAGTGAGAACAGCTGATATAGAAATGACCATGCGATAGAAAAGTAACAGAAATTGTTCAACAGACGGAAGGCCACTGGACCTGACGGGATACCAGTTCTATTCTACACAGAGTACGCGAAAGAAATTGCCCCTCTTCTAGAATCCGAGTACCGTAGGCCTGTGGAGAAGCGAAGTGTTCCACGTTGGACAGAATTCTGGTGAAATTTGGTGACAGTGGCACATAACTGACCCACTTTACACCTCAAATGAAGTTCTGTGGAGTGCTCTTTATTTTGCATGTGTCGACACCTTGCAGTTTGAAGCGTCGTCCAGTCCGAGGGTGACGTGGCGTGGCGCCTTGCTTTTGCACTGTTACGGAGGAAGGTTGTCGGCACCTTTGAGCTAAATTTCAAACTTCGGCATCGCAACGGGAGATAATTATGGGCGTTTCGAAAAAGTCATCCTTTTATTTTGTTGCATAGTGTATTACGTACTGCACCTTATATCGGTCTTGCCAAAATCAAGAAGCTCTCTCCTCACATGACATGCTGAAGGATACGGCAAAAAGCAAGCAGGTGAATGCAGCATTCTTAACTTCCGGAAGGCGTTTGTCTTTGTACCATAACAAGACTTATTACGAAAATACGATCATATGAAATATCAAACAAAACTTTTGGCTAGATTGATGATTACTTACAAGGGAACCTCCCCATCGCACCCCCCTCAGATTTAGTTATAAGTTGGCACAGTGGATAGGCCTTGAAAAACTGAACACAGATCAATCGAGAAAACAGGAAGAAGTTGTGTGGAACTATGAAAAAAATTAGTAAAATATACAAACTGAGCAGTCCGTGCGAAGGTAAGCAACATCAAGGTGGACGGTAGCTCCGGAGCGCCGTGGTCCCGTGGTTAGCGTGAGTAACTGCGGAACGAGACGTCCTTGGTTCAAGTCTTCCCTCCGCTGAAAATTTTACTTTCTTTATTTTCGCAAAGTTATGATCTGTCCGTTTGTTCATTGATGTCTCTGTTCACTGTAATAAGTTTAGTGTCTGTGTTTTGCGACCGCACCGCAAAACCGTGCGATTAGTAGACGAAAGGACGTGCCTCTCCAATGGGAACCGAAAACATTTGATCGCAAGGTCATAGGTCACCCGATTCCTCCACAGGAAAACACGTCTGATATATTCTATACGACACTGGTGACGGCGTGTGCGTCACATGACAGGAATATGTTGTCGACCCACCTAACTTGTACACTTAGCGAATGGGTAAAAAGATTCTTCTACCTTGTCCGATTTAGGTTTTCTTGTGGATGTGATAATCACTCCCAAAAAAGTGATGAAAACATAAGAGTTTGTCACATGAACTGAAAACAAAAAATTAAACTTTTCACTCGAGGGAAGACTTGAACCTAGGACCTCTCGTTTCGCAGCTGCTCTCGCTGACCACGGGACGACGGCACTCCATGACTCGTGTTGTCCTTGATGTTGCATATCGTCGCATGGACTACTCAGTTTGTATATTTTACTAATTTTTTTCATAGTTCCATACAACTTCTTCCTGTTTTCTCGATTGATCTGTGTTCAGTTTTTCAAGGCCTATCCACTGTGCCCACTTATAACTAAATCTGAGGGGGGTGCGATGGGGAGGTTCCCTTGTTAGTTGGGAGGACGCAGCATGTCATTTTGGACGGAGAGCAATCGACAGATTTAGAAGTAACTCCATGCATATTCCAGGAAAACGGGTTGGGTGGGGCTTGCCATTCTTGTTGTATACTAATCACTTTGCAGGTAATATTATTGGAAACATCAAACTTTCGCAGCTGATGTAGTACTGCCTCAAAGAAACAGCAAAAAATGTCAGGCATATTTTGCTAAAATTTCGAATTGGTACAAACGTTGGCAACTTGCTCAGAAGACATTCGTGCGATCAGTCCTGCAATATTAGTGAAATGTGTGGCACCGATACCAATTAGACTAAGAGGGAATGGTGAACGAACACAAGGAATGGCAGCATGAATTCCGCAGGTTTGTTTGACCCATGGGAGAGCGTCACGGATATATTGACAAAAAGTACCCCAAACAACTGAAGATTGAAGAAACAGTAAACTGGGGTTACAAAAGTCATGGGATACCTCTTACTGCAGTGTCGGACTTCCCTTTGCCCGGCGTGGTGCAGCAGTTAGACGTAGACGTGGCTCGGACTCAACAAGTCGTTGGGAGTCCGCTGCAGAAATACTGAGCCATGCTGCGTCTACAGCCGTCCGCAATTGCGAAAGTTCTGCCGTGCAGGATGTTCCACACGAAATGACATTTGCCTTATGTCCCATGAATGTTCGACGAGATCCATATAGGACGATCTGGGTGGCTAAATAATTCGCTCGAGTTCTCCAGATATTTCTTCAAACCAGTCGTAAACAATTGTGGCCAGGTGACATGACGTCGTTGTTTGGGAACGCGAAGTACATGAATGGCTGCAAATGGTCTCCAAAAAACGGAACACAGCTGTTTGCAGTCAATGATCTATTCAGTTGAACTAGATGACCCAGTTCATTCCTTACACAGCCCATACCATTACGGAGCCATCATCAGCTTGTACAGTGCCTTGTTGACAACTTCGGTTCATGGCTCCGCGGGGTCTGCACCACACTCGAACCCTACCTAAATCAGGACTCATCTTACCAGGCCCCGGTTTCTCAGTCGTCTAGGATCCAAACGATATGGTCACGAGCCCAGAAGAGGCGCTGCAGGCAATGTCGTGCTGTCAGCAAAGCCACTCGCGTCGGTCGTGTGCTGTTGCAACCTATTAAAGCCAAATGTCGTCGGGCTATCCTGACGGATACGTTTGTCGTACGTCTCACATCGATTTCTGCGGTTATTTCACACATAGTTGCTTGCCTGTTATCAACGAGAACCCTATGCAAACGCCGCTGCTGTCGATCGTCAAGTGAAGGCCCTTGGCCACTGCGTTGTCCTTGGTGAGAGGTAATGCCTGGTATTTGGTATTCTCGGCACACCCTTGACACTGAGGATCTCGAAATATTGAATTCCCTAAGGATTTAAGAAACTTAATGTCCCATGCATCTAGCTCAATCTACCACAGCACGTTCAAAGTCTGTTTATTCCCATCCTGCGGCCACAATCACGTCGGAATACTTTTCACATGAATCACCTTAATACAAATGACAGTTCCGTCAATGCACTGTCCCTTTACACCTTGCGTACGCGATACATCGCCATCTGTGTATGTGCATCTCGCTATCCCGTGGCGTTTGTCACCTCAGTCTATTAAGAGGTGTAATTTAGGAATATACTTCAATCCCGTATCACATTTGTGAGATGTTGCGAGCGCCACGAACACTGATACTTCACCAGCTCGGTTAAAGACAATGAAGGATAGACCTGCTAATCCGCTATCGTAGGTACGCACTGTAATTATCCGAATCACAATTATATTCAGATGGCTTGGGAAGGAAGGTTGGTTAGCCACGAATAAAAATATCAGAGCCGCAATAACCTTCAAATGCAACTAAGAGGCTCTTTGTCCTGCAATAAACTGCAGTTAGGCCGGTGTTACACTATCATATTTCTTTGTCAAAGTTGATATATCAAATATTTATGTCAAAGAAATTTGACAGTGTAATAGGAAACTTTGTCAAATCTCGCCTGTCGTCAAATAAATATGATCAAATCTAGGGCCTCGTCGTACGTCATACATTAGTTGCCTGTTATCAACGAGAGCCGTACGCAAACGCCGCTACTCGTCGTCTTCTATTCACTGCAGTGTGAAATGTAACCACTTCGAGCACTGGCGTTGCTACAGCTATTTGACGTCTCTGCAGTGTGTTTGTAAACGTGGCTTCAGAGTATGATTGTTCCTTCGACTCTTTTTTTTTTGTTTAATAAACTTGCTTTGGCTAGGGGGGCGGGGAGGGGGCGGTGAGAAAGGGGCACAGTGCATAATATTAATTGCGTGTTAATGGGCAAGTGGACTTTGCTGCAGGCGACTTCATGTCCACAATCGCAGCTGCAGCCCTCCACCTCTATATCTGGAAACATCCAGGCAGCTTTCCAGCAGGCAGGAATAGAGGATGTGGTCACACTCTAAAATAAAAATTATTTATTAGCTTTCCAGTCTACTTTGTCTATTTTTGGACTCTGGATGCCACAAGCTACAAATCGCTTCATCTGCTTCGTACTTTTTATTAATTTTGTAGTTGTTGGAACAGTAATTCCATTAACTGAATTATTCAAGATTAAAAATAATTTTTATGCCCATATGGTGTACTAAACATTTATTTACCTTTACATACTCCCCTTTACGCTTTATAAGTCGCTTCACATGTTTCTGCAATTATTTTGGTTAATGTGCAATGTGATATTCGAGTGCTGGTTTGTAAACTAGAGTACCTCTCTCATGTATGAAGAAATCGCAGTGTCACACTATCTTCTGCACGTATAGCATTTCTCAAGAGAGTATTATGTTTTGTAATATGAGAAGGCACTTTACTGAGCAAATACTGAAATACACTCTCGTCCATTCTTAAGTAATTTATATATTAGGACTTGACTTCCTCCACTTGCAGCTCTCAGAACAAATTTTGCTGAAGGCTTTTATTATCTCGACGTAATACCTAGGGCTTCATCCAAGGATATTTCCTTTTTTCCGCCGCCTTTCTTTCAAATACAAACACAATGCGATTGTGGTACTAGCAACAGGGGCACATAAGAACAAGTTGTCGTCCGAAATCTTGAAATTTGACGAAGAATATGACGCAGTGTAATACACCTTTTTAGCGCCACGTCAAAGACCTTTGTCAAAGAAATTTGACGAATATTTAATCATATTTCTTTGTCAAAGAAATATGATAGCGTAATACCGGCCTAAACAATAGCAAGGGATAGTGACAGTTGTGTTTGGTATTGTTTAAGACGAGAGCACACGACAGACAGCGCTATCAGGAGAACGTCTTCCGTACATGCCTTGTAAGATATTTCCATCAGTCGTGTTAAATATAATTCTTCTCACAAATCACCTAGTTACTACAAAGTAATTTGTTCTAAATGAATGGAGCAAGTCTTCGTTACCTTTCGCTCGCCTAAGTATTGCCAATATTCACTGAATAGTAAATTTTGACTACGAGCGATCAGTATGCTTATGATCTTTTAACGTTGTTGTACCTGGCGATATTTTGAAAGTCACTCGAGTCTGTCAGCAATGATTTTAAACTATACTGTTGCTCGTCTGGGAATAATAAACGGAATAAAGGACCGGGATTCAGTACTTCCATCACACGAGCAGTCGCTCATCTGCATCGTTAAACCTTGAGGGCATAACCGTCAGAAATCTCTCAAGCGCCAAGCCATGCGCGGAAATCACCTATCTACCTGTCACGTCGAGACAGCACAGTGACTTCAGAACACGTTCCTACCGTCGTTCTAATAGTCATCATAGTTGGTAATAATACATGTACACACATTCAAAGCCGGCCGCAGTGGCCGAGCGGTTCTAGGCGCTTCAGTCTGGAACCGCTCGACCGCAACGGTCGCAGGTTCGAATCCTGCCTCGGGCATGGATGTGTGTGATGTCCTTAGGTTAGTTAGGTTTAAGTAGTTCTAAGTTCTAGGGGACTGATGACCTCAGAAGTTAAGTCCCATAGTGCTCAGAGCCATTTGAACAATTTGATCACATTCAAAGTCACTTCCTACTAGTACACGTTACTGCGTGTAATATTTACAAAACAACTTGTCGCTGCTCAGATGCTGTATCGGACGCTCGGAGCGGCGTCCAAAAAGTTATCGTACTCGGAAAGTACTATCATACATAAGAAATGAACATTTTTGGCGAGCATTCATCTACGCGACCTGCCTCTCAGGCGGTCCACTACTGACTTAATGTTTCGAGAACGGCAACGCCTTACCTGGTGTCCCCTCCACTGACCACACTGCACGCCGGCAAGAAAAGTGACAAGTCGAATAAGGGCAAATTTAGTTTATTCGACTTGTCACTGAAAAATACGTCTGAAGTGCTCCAGTGCGAACGAAAAATATAATGGAAGTTTACTGGCGTGCTTGAAATTTAAAGGAAGCTTACACTGTTTGCTCGTGTTTTATAGAGCTAATTCTTTAGATAGATTATTCTCAAGTGTTTACATTTTTGATCCGTGTCACTGTTTCGCCAATGTGCGATATGCTTCCGCTCTCGTGAGTAATACCTAGGGCTTCATCCAAGGATATTTCCTTTTTTCCGCCGCCTTTCTTTCAAATTCAAACACAATGCAATTGTGGTACTAGCAACAGCAGCACATAAGAACAAGTTGTCGTCGGATATCTTGAAATTTGACGAAGAATATATAAACGTTATTCGTTATTGCGCTTGAAAATGTTTGCGCAAAGTTTCATTGTACTGCAATCACTCGAATTCGTGCGGACTTTGTCATGTCAAGTTTATGTAAGTATACGTGTTTGAAAATGAATGAAGGATTAACTGAAACAAAGGAATCTGACCCAATAGGTGTTCTCCTCTATCGCCGCCTTTAGAACACAATTAAAATAAATAGCTCTTAACATGAAGGGTTATGAACTCCTGGGACTATTTTATGTCTTTGTGCAATATCTCGATTTATTGCACAGCAGGACTGAACGGGGATTCCTCTTCGACACAACCGTTCTGCAGGCCTTTAAGCTGTTGAGAAGGTCTACCTAGACACCAATATCCTTCTAGGATAGTCGAAACTATTTCTGTGTTCCCGCACAAACGCCTCGTCCATATAACTTCCGGCTACTTCACTCTCGCCCACCCGCTCTAAGCAACTCACTGCCTTCCATATGTAACGTTCAGTCCTCCGCCTGCTCAGTGTCATTTGAAGTGCTGCGTCTTACTTTAATTGCAATACATAGCAAATAGTTTATTTCACGTCGCCTTAGAGAAGGTGTGAAGTCCTTCTGTTTAAATTTTGGCAAAGCCTTTGGTTATTACTATTATTCTAAAATTTATATACACTCCTGGAAATGGAAAAAAGAACACATTGACACCGGTGTGTCAGACCCACCATACTTGCTCCGGACACTGCGAGAGGGCTGTACAAGCAATGATCACACGCACGGCACAGCGGACACACCAGGAACCGCGGTGTTGGCCGTCGAATGGCGCTAGCTGCGCAGCATTTGTGCACCGCCGCCGTCAGTGTCAGCCTGTTTGCCGTGGCATACGGAGCTCCATCGCAGTCTTTAACACTGGTAGCATGCCGCGACAGCGTGGACGTGAACCGTATGTGCAGTTGACGGACTTTGAGCGAGGGCGTGTAGTGGGCATGCGGGAGGCCGGGTGGACGTACCGCCGAATTGCTCAACACGTGGGGCGTGAGGTCTCCACAGTACATCGATGTTGTCGCCAGTGGTCGGCGGAAGGTGCACGTGCCCGTCGACCTGGGACCGGACCGCAGCGACGCACGGATGCACGCCAAGACCGTAGGATCCTACGCAGTGCCGTAGGGGACCGCACCGCCACTTCCCAGCAAATTAGGGACACTGTTGCTCCTGGGGTATCGGCGAGGACCATTCGCAACCGTCTCCATGGAGCTGGGCTACCGTCCTGCACACCGTTAGGCCGTCTTCCGCTCACGCCCCAACATCGTGCAGCCCGCCTCCAGTGGTGTCGCGACAGGCGTGAATGGAGGGACGAATGGAGACGTGTCGTCTTCAGCGATGAGAGTCGCTTCTGCCTTGGTGCCAATGATGGTCGTATGCGTGTTTGGCGCCGTGCAGGTGAGCGCCACAATCAGGACTGCATACGACCGAGGCACACAGGGCCAACACCCGGCATCATGGTGTGGGGAGCGATCTCCTACACTGGCCGTACACCACTGGTGATCGTCGAGGGGACACTGAATAGTGCACGGTACATCCAAACCGTCATCGAACCCATCGTTCTACCATTCCTAGACCGGCAAGGGAACTTGCTGTTCCAACAGGACAATGCACGTCCGCATGTATCCCGTGCCACCCAACGTGCTCTAGAAGGTGTAAGTCAACTACCCTGGCCAGCAAGATCTCCGGATCTGTCCCCCATTGAGCATGTTTGGGACTGGATGAAGCGTCGTCTCACGCGGTCTGCACGTCCAGCACGAACGCTGGTCCAACTGAGGCGCCAGGTGGAAACGGCATGGCAAGCTGTTCCACAGGACTACATCCAGCATCTCTACGATCGTCTCCATGGCAGAATAGCAGCCTGCATTGCTGCGAAAGGTGGATATACACTGTACTAGTGCCGACATTGTGCATGCTCTGTTGCCTGTGTCTATGTGCCTGTGGTTCTGTCAGTGTGATCATGTGATGTATCTGACCCCAGGAATGTGTCAATAAAGTTTCCCCTTCCTGGGACAATGAATTCACGGTGTTCTTATTTCAATTTCCAGGAGTGTAAAAGGAAAAGTAGAGATGGCTACATTTATACATTATTACATAACGTGGTTGCCACTTTACAACCTCGTAACAGATGTTTTCGCCGGCGGGTTTAATTTTGTTGCGAAGTGACGCTGGCACCTGTGAGAGGCAGCTGGGGTCACATATTTGGCGTCTGCCGTCGAGCGCGCGTCGCCACATTGCCGATGCTGCCGGCGCAGCGCTTTGATGTACCCCGCCTACGTCACGCGACGCCAAGTTTGAGCGCCACTCGCGTGACGTCACACCCACGACCCGCCGCGCCCATCATCGCTAGTGGCACATTCTGCGTGACGTAAATCTAATTTCGTCCTTTCACGGTGGAAGAATCTGGTAACATTCACTCCTACAGGAATCGACTACCCTCTAGCCCCTCTCTCAAAGCCCCTGACGTGAGACTAGAGGACGACTTACATTCAAACGTTCAGAATTTCTTAGAGCAAACTGTGACGTCGGAGATCCAGCAACAAATTAGGATTCTTCTGTGACGTTATTGTTATCTACATGAATGTTTCGCCACTGCATAATTGCAACGAGATTGAGAATGCCTTTTACAAAACTTGTATTTGCAGCAGACTTACATAAACTTGACATGACAAAGTCCGCACGAATTCGAGTGATTGCAGTACAATGAAACTTTGTGCAAACATTTTCAAGCGCAATAACGAATAACCGACAGAAAGAGACATCTTTTAATTTACAAATGAGAGAGTACCTTTTGTTAATTGCGTATATTCCTCAATGTGACGACCATCTGCATCTAAGACAGTCTGGAACCGCACTGATATACCACTTTACAACTTTTAGCAGCACTTTTCGAAAGGTGGACGATGGAATGTTCAACTGTCGTGACACAGGTCGTGCGCTGCTTGAAGATCGCACATTGCATTCAGCATTCTCAGCTATGGCGACAGTAACTTTTCAACATGTTATTAATAAATCGCTGCAGCTGTATTGAGTCGTTTATTACTGGATCAGTACCAGTTTCGTGGCACTAAAAGCCACTTGTTCAAGTGAACATATAACTAATACGTTCACCTGAAGATGGGGCTTTTAGTGCCACTTAATGGTCAGTGATCCTATAATAAAGGACTAAATACAGCTGACGTGGTTTATTAATACCCAAGATGACAACTCATAGCTGTGGTTACCCTGCCTACAAGGTTGTCTGCACTGCTTTAACAATTTGTGGCGCAATTGGCCGTTAGTCTCTCCCGGGAACAATTCCCAAATCGCCAGTTAATCCCATCTGAATCATGTTCTTCATCACCAGTGCGCAAAAGAGGACCTCCCCGTATTCCTTTAATGCGCTGATAGTCACGAAAAGCATCAGCACTATCGCTTCACGAATGAAGCCCTGCTCACTTTTCCCAGACCCACGTTGACTGTCGGCAACCGCAATGCACACTGATGTTTTTGTTTCAGTCCTACGTCGCTGTAAAAGTACCGGCGCCTAACGGCAAGTCATGACACTTCCACTACTCACCCATACAGTAAATAGTTTTACATCTGTACTGGTTCAAATTGCGAAACTTTAATTATAACCACCCTTCACATTTTTCAGACATTATCCACATATACCACTGGACGTACCTGCAAAATTATGTCATTGTACGATGCACAGTTCTGAAGCTATGATGTTAAAAAGGGCTGTACGATTCTCTCAAGAAACTTGGACGGGGTTCGGGATGCTTAAACCGTTGAAGAAATAAAAACAAAATAGGAATTTTCGTCCTCAAACTGTCTGTGGTTCAAAACGAAATAACAGACTGTGAGAGATAGAAACGCCTGAGCATGCCACTGGATAGAGGAAGGTTCAAGCTTTATATTCGAAAATACACTATAGCGTATGCTCTACATGAATACCATGCGTTGCTCAAGAACTATCGAAACGCTAGTCCATTTAATTCCAAACACGAATCAACAGGTCCCTGTTTAATGAACCTACAGCTTCAACAATTCGATGTCTCAGCACTTTAAGAGTATATACCGTAGGTGGGACGAAAACCCTATCTCTTATGTACCCCACAGAAAAAAATCGCAATGTGTGAGGTCTGGTTACCTAGACGGTCAAAAGCAATGAACAAGATATTGTTGTGCACCTCTTCCAATCCAACTTCGTGGGATGGTGGTGGTGAGATAACGCCACACCTCAAGGTGAAAGTGGCGCTTCGTCATGCATTAAAAAAAATCATTGGAGTCTTCATGAAGTTGAGGAAAAACCAATTTTGCAGTATGTCTAGCTTTGACATTCCTCTCAAAATTTCCTACGCAAAGAAGAAAGGTCCATAAATTTTGTAAGCAGAAGTGGTACAAAAAACATTCAGTATTGGTGAATCTCTTTCATGTTCGACGACGACACCAGGATTTTGTGACCCCTAAATTCTTACTTTATGGCGGTTTACTTTAACACACAGATGCCGATTCGTCCGAAAAGATGAGTCGTTTAGAAAGTGTGTTCTCTGTTATATCCTGGGCAACTGAAATGCAAAATTCGTACCTTCTGATATGGTCGCCGGGACACAATTGCTGCAGTAGCTGGAAATTGGAAGGATTTATATGCAGGCGTCGTTTCAGAACACGCCACACTACTTTTTTTAGGAAGCTGAAGCTCCAGGCCTATCCGTCTTGGGGACTTCGACGGTCCGCGTGAACGCGTCTCTGATAGGCTCGACATTTTCATCAGATGTACGTGGCCGACCAGCTCTCTTTCCTTTTCATAAGCAATCAACTTGCAATGATTTTGTAAACCAGCCATAAATCTGCTTGTGCAGAGGTGGTTTCTTACTGGATCGACGGCGGAATGCCGGACGGTGTGGCCGAGCGGTTCTAGGCGCTTCAGTCTGGACCCGCGCGACCGCTACGATCGCTGGTTCGAATCCTGCCTCGGGTATGCATGTGTGTGATGTCATTAGGTTAGTTAGGTTTAAGTAGTTCTAAGTTCTAGCGGACTGATGACCTCCGCTGTTAAGTCCCATAGTGCTCAGAGCCATTTGAACCATTGACGGCGAAATGCACATTGCACTTGAACAATGGATAGACCTCGAGCAAATTGCAACACACAAAATGATCTCTCTTGTGGTGTAATCGCCATTTTGCTACAAACAAACAACAGTCCAGCTGCGTCAAAATTTTTAACCTTCCTCTAAGAAGTGGCATACACAACATGTATCTATCTGTTATAGTTCGTCTGTGCTAAACAACTGAAATCTGTTCTTTCTTTCTGAATCACCCTGTACTTTCTGCTGGCGCCATTTCCGTAACCGTCGAGAAGCCGCGCTGTATACATTAATTACAGTTCAGTTAGCAGCAAATATCAAATTTCAGCAACATACTGCGACGGTGTAGGGCCAACTCTTGACTGTCAGCGAGCCTGAGTTAGTCATAGTGACCATACACTGTGTCGCCGACGTCTTGGCGAGTTGCCAGGCCGTTGATTGATTTCATTGTGAGATACTTTCACTACAGGACGGCAGATCGTAATGTTCTCCTCCTAATCCGATGCCAGCAGATGTTCAATAGTCAGGCCCTTTCATCACGCTTGTGTGTTTTGGGTCTTCTCTGTCGACGGGACTGTCAGCTGCCGTCGTATACAGAAAGTGCTCCGCCACGTCAAGAAATACCAGAGTGCGACGCACGACGGCGGCGTCTGCGACCCACGCTCTCAGCCGACACGACACCCAAATAAACACAGCGAGCGGCGCGGTGCCTGGCTGGCTCTACAGCTCTGGCACGGCGACAGGTCGAAACTAATTTTATCGACGCAGCGGCCCCACGGCGTGACTGCAAATATAGGACGCCCTCGCAGCTCCGCTCTCTGACGTCACCAGGGAATGAACCGCAACGCGAAGACGGCGTCGTCACATCCAACAGAGAACCACCGAACATCTACAACGACAGAAAACAATACCAACACCAAGGAGTAGTGGTACGACACAAAGGAAAGTTGGTAGGCGAGTTTCTACATCTGAAAGATGGCGTTGCATACGAATGATGTCAGTAACGTCGCTATGCTGGTGCGCATCGGGTTTGCTTTAAATACACGCCTTTGAGATTGGACGTAGTGAGTTAATGTTAGTCAAGAATATCTTTAAGGGGGAAAAAGACGCTATAATCAAGAGTTCGAACGAGATCGTGTAATAGGGCTACGAGAAGCTTCGCGATATTTTAGAAAGACTTGGCCTCTGTGCATGATTGCTGCCAGCGGTGGCCACAGGAAGGAAAGGTCGCAAGAAGACCTAGCTCCCGACGGCCACGTGGCACTGCCGAGAGGGAAGACAGTCTTGTTCGGCGTACAGCTGTGACGCATCTTACTGTGCCTGCAGCAGCTGTTACAAATCGGTTACTTCAAGGACAGCTCCGAGCCAGACGTCCTGCAGTCTGCATTCCACTGACCCCAAACCTTCGCCGTTTGTGATTTCAGTGGTGTCAAGCAGGAGCTTGAGAGCGGGTGGAGGTCGGTTGTGGTTTCTGATGAAAGCTGGTTCTGCCTCTGCGCCAATCATGGCCGTTTGTCGGTTAGGAGGAGGCCAGGCGAGTACCTGCAACCAGCGTGCCTGCGGCCTGGATGCACTATACCTGCTCCTGGAGTTATGGCCTGGGATGCGATTTTGTAACCCAACATGCTCTACAGAATGTCAACATGTTGCCTTGGCCGCTTCGATCACCAGATCTGTGTCTAAGAGCACATATGGGACATCATCGGAAGACAACTTCAGCGTCATCAACAATCCCAGCATTAGGCGACATGCATGGAACTCCATCCCATAAACTGATATTCGACAACTGTACGGTACAATGCATGCAGGTTTGCATGCTTGCCTTCAACATTCTTTCGGTTACAACGGTTACTAAAGTACAAGCATTTTTTCTCTTGCTTCGATTAATGTGAGACCTTGCAACGTTAATCACTTAAGTATGTTACCTAGACAAATGTATTTCCGTAATTTTATTGCTCTACGTTAATTATTTCTTGGTGTTGGGATTTTCTTTATGCTGTTAGTCTACATAATTATTCTGCAGTACACACTTACGTGTTTGGCTGAGGGTACATAGAACTACTTTCAAACTGTTTCTCTACCGTTCCATTATCGAATATCACGTGGAAAAAAGAACACCTAAATATTTCCGAGTGAGTTCTGATTTGTCTTATTCTATCACGATTGTTATTTCTTCCAAGTAAGAGGAATCAGTTGTGTGTTTTGGCTTTCGGACGAGAAAGTTGATCAATGTATTTTCGTGGAAGGATGTCGACACAAAAAAGTGCAATTGTTTTGATGAGTGCCGTCCTAACTCGCTTTATCATATCCGTGGCACCTTCTCCACTTCTCCACTGTTTCGTGATAATACAACACGAGCTGCCGCTCTCGTAAAAGTTTTTGATGTCCTTCGTCAAAGACACCACGAAAGGACCCGATAGCATGCAGTAATGCTGCTCGAGAGAACGGACAAGCGCACCCAGGCAATCTCTTTAACAAACCTGTTGTACCTTGTAAGTGTTATGCCAATAAAACACAGCCTTTGTTTCGCCTTCTCCGCAATATTTTAGGAGGGGGCGTTCAATATGTCAAGCACAACATTCTTTCTCTCAATCGGTCTGGGTTGAAAAAAAATGCAGAATTTTTTTGTGGGATTTCGTGGAATATTCCCACTTCAGCCCTTATGGTTTCACCAGGCTCTGATACGTGACGGCTCTGTGCGTAACCTTCAAAATGGCGTCTATAACTGCGTTCCAAGCAGAGAGCTGTCATTGAGTTCCTGTGGCGGGAAACCAGAGTGTCGCAGTTGTTCATAGGCGCTTGCAGAATGTCTACTGAGACATGCCTATGAAGGAAAGCACGGTAAGTCTGCCATCATAGCAAAAAGGTCGCTGAAACCTGTCCGATCTCTCTCGAGTCAGCCGGTAGCACACGGCTGCGACGCCTGAAATGTTGGACTGTGCAAACATTTGACGGATCACAATCAAACACTTCGCTGCTCAACTGGATGTCTCTGTTGGTAGTGCTGGCCAACCAGTTGGGGTACTCAGAGATGTGTCCCCGATAGGTTCCTCGCCACCTAACGGAAGACAAGGAAAGGACCATCTGTGCGGAATCGAGTGTCCGTTACGAGCCTGATCGTGAAAATTTTTTATCGAACAACGTCACAAGCGATGAAACACGGCTTCACTTCGAATCGGAAAAAAGGCAATCCATGGAATGGCACCATACTACCTCTTCTCAGAAGAAAAAGTTCAAAACCACCCCCTCAGTCACTGCGATGGTATTGTTCGACACACAAAGGGTTACTTTGTTTGATGTCCTCCCTCATGGTGCTACGATAAACTCCGAAGTGTAATGTGCTACCGTCAGGAAACTGAAGAAACGACTTAAGCGTGTTCGTCGCCACAAAAAAACGAACTTCTCTTTCTCCATGACAACGGAAGCCCTGACACAAGTTTGCACATCTGAGAGTAGCTCACAAAGCTTCATTGTGATATTCTTCCCCATCCACCCTACACCCTGGCTGTCACGTCTTCCGAATACCTGGATGGTGTGGAGCTTATTGCTGCAGTAAGATGCTGCCTCCGACGTCGACCAGTAGGGTAGTACGATACGGACATACACCCCACCCAAGTAAGGTCGTCGGAGATTATGTTGAAAAATAAGTTTTTGCAACCAAAAGAATGGGAAATAATATAGTGCACTGGAATTCCGAATAAAACTAGCTTTCTTTCAGAAAAGAAAATGTGTTGAATTGCTTATTGATCGCCCTTCGTGTATGCGATAATTACAATTTAAGTTGTTTATAATTGTAATCCAATGGTAAAAGTTGAATCGACAACATTTATATTGGTGTAATTCGTCGTGCAACCGAAATTAAACGGACTGTTTTTAGTATTCATGAGAAGTACTTCACTTTTTATGGTTCAGGGTCAGCTGCTACTTTCCGCATCGTACAGTTATCTTGTCTAAATCAGTTTGTAATTTGTTTCGATCTTGTGGTAACTTTACTAGACCGTAAACGAGGGAATCACCTGCAAACAATCTAAGAGACCTGCACAACTTGTCTCCTAAATTGTTCTTATACATCACGAATAGCAGAGGACCTATAACGCTTCCTCGGAGAACCCCAGAATTAAATTCGGTTTCTCCTAGATGACTTCTCGTCACCTGCTACGAACTACGACCTTTCTACCAGGAAAAAGTGACCCAGTTGCACAGCTAAAACGACACTCAATAGCCATGCTATTTGATTAGAAGCCGCTTGTGAGGAACGGTGTCAAAAGCCTGCTGGAAATTTAGACATATGGAGTGATTATAAGATTCCCCGTCGAAGGCATTCATTACTTGCGGTGAATAAAGAGCTAGCTACGATCTACAAGAACGATATTCTGTGAATCCCTTCTGGTTGCGTGTCAACAGATCATTTGGTTTGAGGTATTCCATCATGTTGGAACTCCGTATCTGTTTCACAATACTACTGCAAATCTATGTCTGTAATGTGGGTCTACAGTTGAGCAGTTTCCTTTCTTGTGTAATGGTGTGATCTGTGCAGATTTCCAGTCTTCAAGTGCGTATCTTTCGTGGAGCGAGTGGTTGCATGTGATTGCTAAAAATAGAACTTACGTGAGAGAGACGTCTCTCATGAATTACGCATCCGGTGCTTTCGTCGAGTCGTTGGCACCTCTCAAGCAGCTACGTGCGATGTCAGTGGAGAACGCTCAGAATAGCTGTAGTCCAATGTAACTGTGTCACGAATAATGAATATTTCTGCTAGATGGGGACTCGAACGCACGTTTCTTGCTTTTCTCGACCGGACAACTTGACCATTAGGTTACCTAAGCTCGCTTCCAGCCACGACTCAACATTTCATTATGTTTCTTCTCACCGCTTCGGAACACCACTAGCAGATGTTCACCCGCGAAAACCACCACTGGATGCCATCGGATTATGCAAGAAGTCCATGTTACAAATTTTAATTTGCCACGACATAGCCATTACGTTACAAATCCAGCGTTTCTCGACGGTTTGCAGTTGTACAATCCCATTTTACTGCATCTTCATTGATTAACTATACTATGGCTGATTTACTTCATTTCGGTGAATTTAATTCAATTGATGTATATCTGCAAGATGAAACTGGAACTTCGACATAACTGCGGATATGCTTCACGGAGATGTTTCGAGTATTGTGCTACAAGGAACCCTGGTCTCCTGGGACTCTCTACAGTATAACTGCATTTGTTTTGGTTTCTTTTTTTCTTTTTCTTTGAGTCATCAGTCTTCTGAATGGTTTCATGCGGCCCGCCACGAATTCCTCTCCTGTGCCGACGTTTCCATCTCAGAGTAGCAACTGGAACCTACGTCCTCACGTAATTGCTGGATGTGTACGAAATTTTTCCTCTACAGTTTTTACTCTCTACAGTTCTGTCTAGAATCCTGGAAATTATTCCATGATGCATTAAGAGATGGCCTATCATCCAGTCCCTCCTTATTGTCAGTGTTTTTCCACATGTTCTTTTCCCCGCCGATTCTGCGAAGAACCACCTCATTCATTAGCGCACCAGTGCACCTAGTTTTCAATTTTCGTCTGTAGCACCACACCTCAAATGCTTCTATTCTCTTCTGTTCCGGTTTCCCCACAGTCCATGCTTCACCACCACACGATGCTGTGCTCCAAGCGTACGTTCTCCGAATTTTTTTCCTCAAGTTAATGCCTGTGTTTGATACTAATTGATTGCTATTGGTCAGGAATGTCCGTTTTGACAGTTCTGGTTTGCTTTTTATGGCCTCCTTTATCCGTCCGTCATGGGTTATTTCGCTGCCTAGGTAGCAGTATTCCTTAACTTCATCTACCTCGTGATCATCAATTCCGATGTTAAGGTTCTCGCTGTTCTCATTTCTCGTACTTCTCATTACTTTCGTCTTTCTTCGATTTACTCTCAAACCATATTCTATTCTCATTATACTATTATTTTATTCTGCAGACCCCGTAATTCTTCTTCACTTTCACTGAAAATGTCATCAGTGGATCTTATCACTGATATTCTTTCACCTTCAATTTTAATTACAATCTTGAACCATTATCTTATTTCCTTTATAGCTTCTTAGATGTATGGTAGTACCGAAATAAAAACGAGTGGATACTTGAATGCTGAATATGTCTGACAAATACCGGGACTCAAACTGTCTTACATCCTTTTTAATCCGAGCACTTCGTTCTTGGTTTTCCACTCTTACAGTTCCCTCCTAGTTCTTGTAGATATTGTATATTAGATGTTTTTCCCTGTAGCTTACTCCTATTTTCCTCAGGATTTCGAACATTTTGCACCATTTTCCATTGTGAAGTAGATATTAAAGTGCGTCATGTGGGAATTTGAGCTGGACTGGGGGCGTAACCGGATCGCCGAGGCGGCTAAGGCAACCGCTCTAGAGAAGCGGAGCATCCACGTTCGAGTCTTGATCCGGCACAAATTTTCACAGGTCGCCGTTGCATTAACATGAACAAAATTCTCTTTCACTATTCCGTTCACTCACGGTGCTTGTTGACCACAGAAACGCCCGTTTACATCTTCGCTCTGAATCTTACGTTCACTAATGCTCGGTTCTGTCTCTGATTTGTCCTCTTCCGGCAGTGTTCGTTGCAATTACACACAAAAAACAACATGGATAGTTGGCCGATATGCAGCACGTGTATGTGTTCACTGAAGGTAATGGAAGAAAGACACAGCGACGCTTATACTGAGGTGTTTTCCCAGCGACGGCAACCACGTCACAGTCTGTTTCGTCTGAGAGTTGTGTAATTACTCTTCACTGGGCCTTGTACGTTTCGGTGATTGCATGTTATTGGTTTTTTCATTGTTGTAAAAATATTTTTACAGAAACTAAAGTAATTGGGAGTAGCCAAACTAATATTCAAATGGTTCAAATGGCTCTGAGCACTATGGGACTTAACATCTATGGTCATCAGTCCCCTAGAACTTAGAACTACTTAAACCTAACTAACCTAAGGACAGCACACAACACCCAGTCATCACGAGGCAGAGAAAATCCCTGACCCCTCCGGGTATCGAACCCGGGAACCCGGGCGTGGGAAGCGAGAACGCTACAGCAAAACTAATAAATTATTATACCTCTGTTACTACACAACAGAGCCACTGGAAGACCACGGGTCCTCTTGAAAAACCTCCAACATATTGGTGAAGTTCAGGTCCACCCCTTACACGGGCGGGTAGGCCACGACCCGAGTTTGAGTCCCGGCATTTGTCAGACATATTCAGCGTTCAAGTCTCCACTCATTTTTATTTCGGTTCTATCACTTCCTCCGATGAGGAAAAATAGAGCGATGGGCTTTGTAGCGCTATTCTTTTAATACCAAAACCCTCAAGGACGATCGTTTCGTTAGACTGTCGAGCTCAAATCATCCAGTATCCCCGTCAGGGAGGAACCCCGAGCGACAAAATACGGCAAGCAGCTTCGTGGTTCAAATACCGTACTGAGTAGAAGTAAACCATAAAGGGTGGTGATAGTGGTATGACATATTTCAGAAGAAAACACTGAAAACACAAATTAAGACGTTTGATATGAAATGTGAAAACACATCCTTCAGAGTAAGATTATTGTCTTACGCATTTTGACCGAATAAATTCCAACATATATTTGTTGCATTGTAATCTGCTGTTGACAACTGAGGTTCAAATGGTTCAAATGGCTCTAAACACTATGGGACTTAACATCTAAGGTCATCAGTCCCCTAGACTTAGAACTACTTAAACCTAACTAACCTAAGGGCATCACACTCATCCATGCCCGAGGCAGGATTCGAACCTGCGACCGCAGCAGCAGCGTGGTTCCGGAGTGAAGCGCCTAGAACCGCTCGGCCACAGCGGCCGGCGACAAGTCAGGAAATCAAATAAACTATCTGAGCTGGACATCTAGATGTCACGCGGAATTGGTCATTAGTGTTCCAGAGTGCTACCAGGCGTCCAGCTAGCGTAATGACTGCGTGGAGAGTTATAAAGTAAGGAGTACAGTGGTCGAGCAGCGCCTCATAAGCCACACATTTCTGTTTCAATGGTAAACGACTCTCGAGGTTGCGTAAAGTGCGACACCATGGGACAGTGGATGAGTGGAAGCAAGTGATCTGGACCGTTCAATACCGCTGCGCCCTGTCGCAATGCGATGGGTTTGAGTCTGGTGAATGGTCGGAGAACGTTAGCTGCTCCCACGCGTTATGCTAACAGTGAAGTTCGGATCATGGATGGCGGTTATCGCTGAATCAACCGATTTTCGGCTACACCGGTTTCTTTACGTCTCCGGCTTAACCTGACTGTTAAAACCGCTCAAAATAACCGGTTTCTGAAGTACCGAATTTCGGTTTTTTATTGGTATTACTTCTAGTAATAAACGTAAGACTTGGAACATGGAATGAAAAATTCTGATGGAGGAGGAGGAGCAGGTGATCACGATCGATATGCGGTTGAGGCTGAGGCAGAAATCGATCTCATTGCCTCCAGCAAAGATGGCGACGGTGAAGGAACAAGTCGCGGTGACGCTAAGAGCCAAAGGTCACAATTTGAAGATTTCCTCGTATGGTCACTTTCAGATGGTACCAATTTTTTGTGGTTCAAATGGCTCTGAGCACTGTGGGACTTAACTTCAAAGGTCATCAGACCCCTAGAACTTAGAACTACTTGAACCTAACTAACCTAAGGACATCACACACATCCATGTCCGAGGCAGGATTCGAACCTGCGACCGTAGCGGTCGCCCGGTTCCAGACTGAAGCGCCTAGAACCGCTCGGCCACAGCGGACGGCTCCAATTTTTCATCCTGAAGTAGCCACCAAATTGTGGGTTCAGTTATTATCCCAAGTTCATTCATGAGTCAATGAAGTTATAGGCTTATTAATTAAATTTACCTGCTCTTGCAAAGAACATTGTGAATGTTTTCTCCTTTTATGATGAAAGTTTGTTGTGCCTCCTCCCGTTTTTAATATCTTAAAGCAACTAGAGCATTGTTCTTCATTGCTTCTTCAAAACTAGGGTTCGTACCATTGTGCAATATAACTGTTGTCCGAGGAAGACCGCGAGAAACTATCGTATAGACCAGATAGGAGCAAGTGTTGCCATTGTGCATTTATACACATTTTCTAACAGGCTACACCACACAGTAACACGTACATTTTTGTCTTTGCAGTGCTGTAGCGATTATTATGTTATGCGCTTGTTTCTAACTGTAGGCGTTATAATTAAAGTAGTGCCGACTGCTTTTCCCAAATTTTATAACGACCCAATATTTCAAAGCAATAGAAATTTTACGAAGAAATATTACTCTTTTTTTAAAAAAAAGTTTTCTTTGAAAACCAAAAAATTTAACACTGCCGTTACGGCGAATTGGTTTGGCAGTTTTTCACCTACTTATTAACAAAAAACGAAAAAACTGTTACAACTGAGACCAAACAGATAGCGAAATATACCAATTATCGGGAACTAAAATACAGGTATCGGTTTTAACCGATCGGTTCTTCCCATCCTTTGTACGGACGAGGTGGCGTTACGGTATGGTGGTGCTTTTCTTGGTCAGGAGGTGATCTCCTCATTGCGCTTAAAAAAGCACTTTATGTGGAAGGTTATCGACAAATTCTACAGCATCGCATATTGCTTACAGAAGAGGAACAATTCGGAGACAACGACTGATTCTGTCAGCATGACATCATAAAGCAGCATATGCGAGGCAAATGTTTCTAGACACATAACATTGCTGGAATGGTCTGGCTTGCCCGCAGTCCCAATCTGAACTCAATGAAACACCCTTGGGATGACGTAGAACGTCGGCTTCGCTCTTGTCACGGTCCGCGTGGCTCTCTCCGTACTTTTTTTCTTTTTTCACTCCATACCCCAACGTCCAACATTACTTCCTTCTCCTGTTTCGTCTCCTGCGGACGAAACGGCTGCCTTTCTTCCACAGACATTCAGGTACCTTACTGAATATGTCCCCAACAGAGTTCAAGCCATCATACACGCAGTGAGTAGACACACCCCATGTGTCTTTTGATCAGGTAGTGTAACAGTAACAGATCCAAGAAACAGTGACGTAGCCCACGGCAGTGCTGGTTAAGAAACAGCAAATGACTTCCACAGCGCTTGGTTCGATTTAAAAAAAGTAAATGAGCTTATTTTGGCTGTCGGCTTATCTTTACCAGAACGTCCGCACTTGATGGGTTCGTTAGCTGTAGTACGCAATGTGCAGTCGGTGTCCGCTCGGACGCTGACAAGCTAAATGGCGCGCGATCCGGAGTTAACTGATGGCAGCTGCGGCTCGCTTAACTTGGTCCAGACGAGGGATCTCGCGGTCAGTTGCCGGGAGCGGAGCGTGGTTTCCAAGTCTGCACACTACCAGCGCAACTTTTAGACTAAGCCCCTGACTGACTATTCCAGACTGAACAATATCCGACAGTAACAGCAAACCCGCTTTTGCTGAGAGCCGCCATTTAACGGCGACAAGGCGCTAGTAGACGGAGTGCATTTGTTACTTATAAAGGTGGACGAAACTAAGGACACTAACAGGCTACTATCGTGAAATATTTCTTTAGTTCTGTAGTTACCTTTTTCGAATTTTATTGGGCTGCTATTACTGCCGCGTTTGCTCTGGAATTAGCTGCACCATCAGTAATCACATTCGGTCTTGCCTCTTTTGTCCTTAGAAAGGTTTGGCTGTTAATATGCAGGTCACAAAGTTTCAAAACAGTGCACCCTTCGCTTCAGAGTAAAAGATTCATCACGCTACGTTGTGTGAATCTGATCCTGCACTTCAATGGAACTTATCTTTTTATTCCTGCTTCAGTTCTAAATGCCCTTTTCGCAAGCTTTACCGCTCAATATTACGTTAGTTCAAGTAATGTAATAAGAGTGTAGCCAGGGATAATGTGACGTCGGCAATGGGCATTTGGGCTCTGAGCATGTGGCACCATGCATCTCAGGGGAGGTGCAAGGCAGGAGAAACGTCTTGCGTTAGCGATATGCAAACATACAGATGGCGGTAGTATTGCATATACAAGGTATGAAGGGTAGTGCATTGGCGGAGCTGTCATTTGTACTCATGTGATTCATGCGAAGAGGTTGGCGACATCATCATGCCTGCTCGACGGGGATTAACAGACACGAACAGCGAAATGTTGGCTGGAGTTACACAAATGGGACATTCTATTTCCAAAATCGTTAGGGAATTCAATATTCCGAGTTACACAGTATCAAGAGTGTCCCAAAAATACAAAATTTCAGGTGTCACCTCTCACAACGCACAACGCAGTCACAGACAGCCTTAAATTAATGACCGAGAGCAGCGATGTTTGCGTAGGGTTACCAGTGCTAACAGACAAGCAACATTGCGTGAAATAACCGCGCAAATCGACGTAGGGGACCGTGTCCGTTAGGACAGTGCAACGAAATGTGGCGTTAATGGGTACGAAAGCAGACGACCAACCCGAGTGCCTTTGCTAACTGCAGGACATCACCTACAGCGCCTATCCCTGTCACGTGAACACGTCGGTTGGACCCTCGACGACTGGGAAACAGTGGCCTGGTCAGATGGGCCCAGATTTCAGTTGCTAAGAACTGATGGTAGGGTTCGAGTGCGGCGCAGACCCCACGAAACCATGGACCCAAGTCGTCAAAAGGCAATTTGGAAGCTGGTGGTAGCTCCATAATGATTTGGGCTCTGTTTACATGGAGTGGACTGGATCCTCTGTTAAGTTCAGCTACTAGGACACCGTTTGCAGCCATCCATGGACTTCAAACGACGAGGTCAGGTCACTGGGGCACAATTTTTCGTATCTTGTTTGAAGAGCGAATGATCTGGCCACCCACATCGCCTGACGTGAATCCCAGCGAACATCTATGGCGCGTAATCCTACTCCGCCAACACTTTTGCAATTATGGATGGTTATAGTGGCAGCGTGGCTCAGTATTTCTGCAGGGGGCTTCCAACGACTTGTTGGATCCACGCTACGTCTAGTTTCTGCACTACGCCAGGCAAAGGGAGGTCCGACATCGTATTAGGAGGTATCCCATGAATTTTCTCACCTCGGTGTATAGCTTATGGCTAGAAAGCGAGTGGTTGGTAAGCATTAACACGAGTGAATTTTGTGAAAGAAAACGGTATCCGTAGTATTGTGAACAATTATATCCTTTATTCGTTGTGCGATTGGCTAATTTTGACACTAAGTCATTTTCAAGTACTTATACATAAGTATTATGCAATATGTCGTAGGTGGTGTGGCATACACAGTGTTAATTGTTAGCTACAGAGAAACGTCAAACGTATCGATGTTTCCATCTAGTGACATGTCTCTCTCGTATGAGCTTGTGGTAAGATTCGTGATTCTGTTGTATTGGTCCATCCCTGTTAGTCATATACATGTAATTCTTACTTGGTGTTTTCTCCAGCCCACTGAAATATATTTTTGTTGTTGCTTGATATGATAAAACTGGAGGTACGCGACCTGTAATTGTTTTCACATTTATTGGATTTCAGAAAATGTCCTTTATTGGTTAACTATTTTTATTGATTACTAGTCTCGGCTAAAGTTATTGGCCATCTAGAGGTCAAGTCTAAGATATTGTCGCGTCATAGTGTAATATCAAATAACCTGCACATGCGCAGAGTAAGATCATAGTTAACACACCGTGCAGACATAGCATCAGATAACATTTAAAGTGAAAATCATATATGGTTTTTAGATGCTGTGTTTCTAGAGTAGCGTAGTGGGTTAATTGTGATTTCACTCTCCACGATGGATATTATTTGACTTTAGCCTCCTCTCCACGGCTTCACCTGCATATACTGAACACATCCTCTCCTCCCCCTCTCTGTGTCTACCTCTTCCTGTCTCTGTCTGTCCACCTCATCCTCACACATCTATCTGTCTATCACCTTCTCCTCATCCATTTTCTCCACCTCCTCTCACTGATCATATGCTCCTTGTCCTTTCTCTTTCCAACCTCAACCTCCTCTTCTCCCTTTTCTACATACCTCCTACTAGTCTACATCTTCCACCTGCTTCATATATCTCGACCCCCCCCCCTCTCTCTCTCTCTCTCTCTCTCTCTCTCTCTCTCTCTCTCTCTCTCTCTCTTTCGCTCACTCTCCCTCTCTTTCGCTCACTCTCCCTCCCTCTCTCTCTTCCCCCCCCCCCATTTCCTCCTCTCCCTTACTCTGTACATCCCCATCTCTATCCTTC
This sequence comes from Schistocerca serialis cubense, assembly GCF_023864345.2. Lineage (NCBI taxonomy): Eukaryota > Metazoa > Arthropoda > Insecta > Orthoptera > Acrididae > Schistocerca > Schistocerca serialis. The sequence goes on from NC_064639.1 coordinate 376,378,910, forward strand.
ACAACCTATCCTCGCCATGCTCATCAAAATATGTAACCCTGCACTATAGTTCAATAAAGCAGCTTATACTACCCTCAAAACACGTCTGTCATGCAGGGCAGATTACACATCAGGGTCTTGAAAATCTTTTATTCGCCACTGGCGCACTGGTCACCTTGCAAAGGAAGTTGATAAAGGAGACTGATACTACTCCAACACAACACACTTGTCATGCAGAGAAGTCTACAGGTTAGGGCATGGAAAACAGTTTCTTGCTTCTGACATGTAGGCATGTAGGCTGCTTTTGAAAGCAGGTTCATTTGGCAGGCCAATACTGTTCCCATACAACATGCCTGTCATGCAGGGCAGCCTATACACCAGAGGCTGGTAAAAGCACGTTTTTTGCCCATATCTGCGCTGCTATTGGACCGAGGAGGTTGTAAATCCTACAGTGCTGGTACTTGAGAGACTGCTGTTTCTGTGCCTAATTTGGTTGAAATCGAACCAGGTGTTTGCGAAGAGATTCCAGACACACAGACAGACAGACCCACCTACACACACACACACACACACACACACACACACACACGTAACAGATAACGTTATTACACAGTTGATGTGATGGTCCATTAATTTTGGTAATTTTGGATATGAAGATCACCAACAATTTAGGCGAAACTAGTAAGCAATAAAAATAATAAATCGCAATCTTGACCAATAAAGGATCCAGTCAATGGAAACATATTTTATGCATCGACATATTTGCCATAAGGCAAACCTTTCACAAGCTGAGAAAAAAATCTAGCAACAGAACAAATTACTCTAGGGAAAGCTTATTTTATATTCCATACTAATAATATGAAATTGAATCACTGAATTCGCTTTTTTAATCGAGCTAAGAGTTGACAAAAGGGGAAGAGGTTTTAAATTGTGTTGACATAGAACTACAGAAGCTTCATACTTGCGCATTTTGTGCCAGCACATTTCTGCAATATGCTGACCTCTGCAGCCCGAGTGAATTCCACATTGTCATTGTGCCTCTCAAAAGCACTGGAAAAAATGAGACCCCCTCCCAGTTGGTGGATGACATAGAATGTATTTTGCGAAGTATCCACAACTTGTTATCAACTGCCAACCAAATGTGTGAAGGGGTTACGATTTGCTTGGTGCACAATATACTATCTTTCCTTGTGGTTATCAAATGTGGTTGACCAGAACCATGATGAAAAGTATACCTGTTCACACGTGAAGTCCAACATCGATCCACCGTCAAAACTGAGTGCCCCATAAAACTGGATATTCCACGATTCATCCAGACGGCGAAAGGGCGACTCACAATGACATCCCTCTCAAACTCTTGTCAGGTGGTGGTTACGCTGTCTCCTGCAAGTACATGGAACTTCCGCGTTCTTCACAGAGGTCACTCAGCATCGCTGTTATACACCCTACAAGGCCTGGTAAAAACAGTAACACGTACAACATTAATGCACTCTGGTTGCCATTTTGTCACAGATAACTGTAACTCACTTTCATACTCGCCGATGGTGTGTGCGCGTACAAAGTCGTATTCGTGTGCAACCACGTCTTCTGGGTGCCTCATTTTTTTGTCAGGCACTGTGTAAAGTAGCCTACATAGTTTCTTTACTTGAACATGTAAAATCCATGAAGAAGGGGGTGGATAAATTAGATGGATGTACTTCTACTCGAGTAAAGGAGAACGGCCACACCTTTAAGCAAATTGGCAGTTTTGCCAAGGAAGGAAGTGGCGCTTTCGTACTACCATTATACAGCTTCTGGGTCGGCTTATAAATCCATGACCTAAAGTTACTGAGGCTCTCAGTGAACAGGATTCTGCAATAGATGTTTACCGGAAAATGTTTTATGGATTAGCAGGTTTCCGAAAGCGCTGTCGCCCTCAGCAAATAGCCGTCTGTTGTCGTATTACACAGCTGTTTCCTGTTTGTAAGAGACGACAACTGGCAGAGGCCGCTGGATTCCAGTATCACGCAAAATTGCAACTTCTAGACCGAAACGCTTCAAAATCACGACTGAATCACGATATAATCGAAAAAAATTACAGCATATATGATAAATCGATTACTTTCATCACACATTAAAAGTTTTTGCCAATGCAGTGATTTTACTGTAACAAGGATGACATGGTGCTATCTTTCAGCGGACTATATCGTGGATACATCAGACACCACTGTGTATTGTTCCTCAAGGTAGAGCCACCAACGTCTATGCCGCAGGTGGTTGTCTGCAATGAAACGTTATACAAACAACTGAGCTGCTTAATGCCAAACAACTTTCAGCACATTCGTCCATCATCAGTATGTACTTTTATATAATTCTCTAAGATGCAACATGTTTAAGCAATAATTCTTGTCATGAACTTAGATCTCAAACACCATATGCCTGTTATGATTATTATTTTGTACTGCGTTTAGGTCCAATTTCATACCAAGTATTATTACATAAAACATGTTTGCGCTTTACAGAACTGCATAAAAGTACCCACATATGCTCGCACAAAAATGCTGGAACATGTCGTCCTCCTTTCTTCAAGTGATAGGGATTTGTCTTTCTCTTGTTTAGCGCTTTATTGTCTTTGGTCGGTTACTATTTGATCTCTCCACATCTTTCATCGTTATCCTTTTACTCTATTGGTCGATAATTCACTGCTGTTGTAGGCATCCTGTTTTTTTTATTGATCCTGTTGATATGTTCTCTCCATTTATTTTTGTATTCCTTGATCTATTCGTCTACGGTTTTAAGTTTTAGTTTTTATCTGACTGCTGCACTTCTTATCAGATAGTCTGAACAGCCGCTCCAGTTTCTAGTAAGTTCTTTATTCAAGTCCACGATCGGCTTCGGCCTTCAGTCCCAGGCCATTTTCAAGTGAATATGAAAATTGTGCTATGGTGAAACGCCGGCCGGAGTGGCCGAGCGGTTCTAGGCACTGCAGTCTGGAACCGCGCGACCGCTACGGTCGCAGGTTCGAATCCTGCCTCGGGCATGGATGTGTGTGATGTCCTTAGGTTAGTTAGGTTTAAGTAGTTCTAAGTTCTAGGGGACTGATGACCTCAGAAGTTAAGTCCCATAGTGCTCAGAGCCATTTGAACCATATGGTGAAGCAACATCAAATCAAAGTCAGATTTTTTCATGAAGCGTTTATTAACGAATCCGTTACAGTTGCAGTACATATGTTTGGCGACTAGTTTTGAAACAGCTGGTTCATCCTCAAAAAGATGGTTCAAATGGCTCTGAGCACTATGGGACTCAACATCTGAGGTCATCAGTCCCCTAGAACTTAGAACTACTTAAACCTAACTAACCTAAGGACATCACACACATCCATGTCCGAGGCAGGATTCGAACCTGCGACCGTAGCGGTCGCGCGGTTCCAGACTGAAGCGCCTAGAACCGCTCGGCCACAGTGGCCGGGCGGTTCATCCTCAAGCCTGACCTACTGAGGTTCCACTGAATGTGCCTGATCTTAATAACAACCATCAAAACAGCAATACATGCTCTATAAAGTGATCTCAGACGACTGTCTCAATCAAAATGTGCCTACTTAGCAAGTCAGAATCAAACTACTTGCTAAGTAGGTACGTGTTGATTGTTACAGTGTTTTGCGATCTATTTACAAAACATGTCTTGCTAATTTAGATGATTGTCATTAGGATCAGGAAAGTTCAATGGAGCCTCAGTAGATCAGGTTCGAGGATGAACCAGCTGGTTCGAAACTAGTCGTCAAACATATGTACTGCACCTGTGACGGATATGTTAATAAATGGTTCATGAAATACTGAAAAGTTTGCTGGTCCTGTATCAACAAAACATTGAAACTTAAAAAATATATTTTTTCATTTGACGATGCATCATCACAGCACAATTTTCAGATCCACTTGAACATGGCCTGGACGTGAAGGTCAACATAGATCACGTACTTGAATAATGAACTTATTAGCAACTGGTGTAGTTATTCATTAATTGACTGTGCAACTAATGAGCAGCTGCACACTCTAAACATGAAGAAACTAATAATTTGATCAAATTACCTTCCGTTAGAAAAGTGGAATGCCGCCTACGACATGGATATAACTTTCAAAATGCTATACAGCAGCCATCAGTCGTCCTTTCCGTTCTAGCTTTATTATAGCAGATCCAGATTCCGGCTACAAATTAGCCATTATCAATGCTAAGAATACAAGACGTACATAATCAGAGAATGATATAAAAATTACAACTCATGGCATAGCCTGTATCGCTCGTACAATAAATTACATTGCAAAATTTGGGAGTGGTTTTATATGCTCTAGTCCATCTACATGTGTTGTTCAGGCTCTTGTCACAGTTCGTTAAAGAGTACTGTGTAATGAAGGTAGGCTTTGCAGAATGCACATCGCTTGGCTGTATGGCGCCCTCTTCATGAACAACGTAATATAAAACCTTCATAATAAAGCAATTATGGTTTCTAATAAAATTTAAAGCTACATAGGAATAAAATAAAATACAAGTTCAATTACTGACATTGCTGTACTGACTTACAGGCACATTTTACAGTTAACATATGAAAATACAAAAATGCCAGATTCACTAGTTGTGTGCCAATTATTTCTTTAATCTTTAAAAATGTATGTTAAATCAGGTCCACAAAATTTACAAACTGCTAGGAGGCACATGAGATGCATACTATGCTCTATTCTTAGCACTAACTATAAGGAGTTGGACACTACTATAGTGTACATAAAGGAAAAATTACGTATTTTATTTGTGACTATTGTGCACTGTTCGCACAGCTATTCTCTTTGTGTATGCCGAGAGACGGTAGTGTGGAATATCGTCTCTATAAGGCACGTCTACTTCGAATTTATCTGCATTTTATGCTGCTTTGACGTAAGAATTTTCCGTAATTGTTCCTTTATGTACATTACAATTGTGTCCAATTGGTGTGAACAGTCGACAAAATGGACTGGCCCTACAAAAACTAAAAAAAAAATGTTTCTATACAAATGATCTGTAGATGGCGATTTAATTTTGCTAGAACTAGTAATCACTGTGTATTTTTATGCGATCTGGGCGAATAATATTCTGTAATAAGGAAAACAATCATCTTAAGATATCAGTGTAATTCGTCAACTGAAGATAGGTGAATGCCCGAAAGCTGTCTTGGCAAATCTATGTAAATAGTGACTGGTGGTTGTATTTCGTCATACAGGGTGGTCGGAAATTTCCGTTACAGACTTCTAGGACTTGTAAAGGGGGGTGAGTACATCGTGTTTTGATTAGCAACCCATGTCCGGAAACGATATAGAACTAGACTACAGAGCGTCAAAGATATAGGTGCGGGCGTCTGTAAATGTACGTATACACAGAGTGATTCCGTGATGATGTTACAGACTTTCTAGGATGATGGAGAACGATAAATGTATTAATTTGAAGTAAGGATCCCTGTACCATTAATGAACGAGAAGAAAGTTATAAATGAAAACCGTTCTGATACCTCTGACAGTTGGAAACATGTACTGGTTCTTGTATTGCGAAGAGTGTAGGGCTGGTAACTTTCAGTGGTGGTAGTGTGGACAAAAACGAGACAAAATGTCCAATAAACGTGGGCTCTAAACTGCATACCTGAGGAGCTATGACCATTCGTTCATCTTCGCTAATGTGAAACACATGTCCTTTACTGAAAAAGTGTTCGTTCATAGCTGTTAAGGTACGTACTTCAGAGCCCACGTTTGTTGGACATTTTGTCTCGTTTTAGTCCCACTACCACCACTGAAAGTTACCAGCCCTACACTCTTCGCAACACAAGAAGCGGTACATTTATTCAACTGTCAGAGGTATCAGAACGGTTTTCGTTCATAACTTTCGACTCGATCCTCACTTCAAATTAATACATTTGTCGTTCTCCATCATCCTTGAAAGTCTGTAACATCATCACGGATTCACTCCGGAATTTACAGACGCCCGCGCCTATAACTTCGACACTCTGTAATCTCGTTGGATGACGTTTCCGGACATGGGTTCCTATTCAAAATACGATGTACTCACTCCCCTCTACAAGTCCTAGAAGTATGTAACGGGAATTTCCGACCACCCTGTATTATAAGGATGTCTTCTATGTAACAGTAGATCGACGTCCTCCCCATCACCAGTGCTGCTAGAAAGTATGCTCGCGCATCTCTCTTGAGCCATCAGATGGAATCGCTGTGCCCGGATATGCAGAGCAGTTTGCTAGCAGTGGACGTCGCTCGGGAGTAGCGATCATCTGAGTGTGCGCGGCGTGACATAAAAAAGCGCAGTGGGAGAGAACAGTTGAGGAGGGGGGAGGCGGCGTTGGCGTGGCGTGGCACTCACTGGGCCGCTCATCGTCCCCAGAAGCTCCGGAGTCCTTGTCGGTGGAGCGGTGGTGTCTGTGGTGCGAATGGCGGCGGTGGTGCGAGTGCCGGCGGCCCGGGAGGTGCACGCCCACGAACACCGTGTGCGCCCGGTGGCCTGCAACACAACACAACGGGCCAACGTCAGCAACACTCACCCAGGAGGCAGAGCCACACACAGTTCAATAAGTGCACGTGCTTAAGGGGCTCCGGAACGCCCTATACTTGCAATGTTAAAATAACGCTTATAAATTACATCTTTCCTCACAAAGTATTTGAGGTAGGAAGTTGAACTTTTTGATTATTTATTGGAATATGGGCTACAACTTAACACAGGGAATTTACAAAATTTTAGTTCAGTTATTAAAGATGATTTTTTTTCAATTGTAATGAAAATTCACAACATTTTTTTGCAATTTTTTATTTATATATTCAAAAATAAACAGTTTTTTGGAAAAAGTCTGTGTTAAATTATGCAGAAGGTACTGTGTAACATTTACTGAAAGTTTGAAACAAATATGTTTGGAAGATCCTTAGAAAACATGTAATTAGTATGAGAAAATAAAAGTTTTGGGAATCGAGCGACGAAGATTGGATTAACTTTTTAGTGCATTCCAGGTCCATAGGATGGATTATCTTCATCCTCTGCAAACTCCTCCTCCAGCTTCCTCTTGTTCCTCCTCCTGTTTACTCTTGCTTGTATTTCTAGACTCTTTACAGCCCTGTCTGCAGCCCGAAGGCGTTCCTTGTCCAAAGCAAGCATCGCTCGTTGTTGTGTTCGTAGATTTTGCTACCATTTTCTTCAGTTGCAGTTACTGCAACACTGTTCCAAAAGGTGGTCATGTATGAACACTTATCACATTTCAGTTGTATTTCACTAGCAAGTCCTACGTGCTTTATTATGGAGAGTTCCAGACCAACTTCACTACAATGAATACATCTTACACAGTTTGAAAAAATTCCTTTGAGAACCGACATATCAAATATTTCATTCACATCCGATTCGCCCATAAAACATTCATAGTTTTCACTCATTGAACCAAGCTTAACTGTGAAGTATTTTCTTTCCCACTTTGACTGCTATGGGCAGGTGTACTTGAGAGGTTAGGTTCACTCACTTGGTTATCGTATTTATTGTTTACAGTAATAACACATACCTTTGGCTTTCCAACATTTCTCCTTTTCTTAAATGCCTTCAGAGGATTTCTAATAGCTTTACTTTTACTCATTATTATACTTCAACAAAACAGAGACTCAAGAAACAGAATTAATTACGAATATTTTCGAGATAACGACAGAGTAAATAAACATGAAACAATCGACAATCACACCAGCGATATATATTGAACCATCACAGGTTATCCACAACACATACTTTATCTCACATCACTAAAATGTACCTGATGAACTCGGACGTTAATAATAACACCATTTGACAGCAGTTTAACAGCGCCACAGTGGGTCACGCCCATGTAGAACACATTTCAAAAAAAATTTAAAAATAGTTCTAGTCTTCGGAATTGAATAAATTATATATCTATTAAAAGCTAATAGTCTGCAGATTCAGAAAACGCAAAAAAGTAAAAAAGGAACTTTTCATGATTTTGAGCCTTTCCGGAGCCCCTTAAACGGTTGACACCAGTCTACACCTACATCTCCATCTATACTCTTCAAATCATGTGAAGTGCATGGCAAAGGGAACTTCCCACTGAACTAAACATTACGGGTTTGGCATGAAATGTATTGTAGTTGCGAATATGGGCAACCATCAGGTGTCTAATGGAATAACAACAATGAACCTTTGTCGCGGACCGGGACTCGAACCCGGATTTCCCGCTTATCGCGATGGGTCACCTTACCATTAAACTATCACAGCACTGCTGACTTTATCCCCCAACACAAGGCAAGCGACTTTCATTTAAAATGTCAACTGTTCAAGAATTTACATAAAAGATGTGCGAGGGTGAGTCAAATGAAAACCTTAAATTTGTAATAACAAATCGAAATTTCTCGCCGTTATCCTGTAAGTTGGTAAGCGTGCTACAAACAGAGTGCAGAATGGCCTGTAGGTGGCAGCATAGTGCAGATACACACATACCGTCGCGGTACCAGGGAAGAACAGTGTTCTGTTATACGGTTTTTGCGTAGTGAAGGTGTGAAACCTATTGGAATTCATAGACGAATGAAGGTTCAGTGCGTTGATGCATGTTTCTCACAGCAGCAAGTCTACGAATGGAGTAGGAAGTTCGCAAAGGTGTGGCTTCAGTGGAAGATGCTCCTCGTCCACGTCAACCACAACGAGTGCATGAGTGGTTGCGCGGATATCAAAAGAATTTTTTTCTAAAGGAATTTATGCACTTTGTAAGCGCTAGAGGATCTGCATTGAGCGTGGGAGGGAGATTACGTTGAAAAGTGATAAAGCTTTGTACCACTTCTGCACAATAAATAATATTTCAAAAAATTAAGATTTTCATTGACTCACCCTCGTACTAGTTTACATACATGAGGAATTTACGAGTACAGGTTGTAGAGACGTGATTAACAACGTATGGAAGTTTGCGTCTAGCCGTGAGTCGTGCTCGGATAGCCCAATGATAAGGCGACCCCTCGCACTAAGCGCGAAATCGGGGTTCGAGTCCCGGTCCAGCAGAAAATTTTGTTTATCATTATTCAATTATACAGTTGATGGTTACCCACATCTCCAAATTCGAAACTCCGAATACATTTCATGTATTTACCAACGTCTGTAGTCGCTGGATTGCCTGTTCCTTCGGACGTGCGTGCGTGTTCGAAGGAATATTGCATCGTGCTTCCGAACAACGTAGGAACTACAAAATCGTATTAGGTCTTCTTTCTGTTCCATTCATTTATGGAGCGCGGGAAGAGTTATTGCTTAAAGGTATCTGTGCAGGTTGTAACTAGTCTAATGTTATCTTTACGATCCATACAGGAACGATACGTTGGGGGTCGTTGTGTAACCCTAGTTTCTTCAGGCAAAGCCGGTTCTTGAATCTTTATAAGTAGGCTTTTACCGGTTAGTTTCTGTCTATCTTCAAGCACCTGCCAGTTCAAGTTTTGAGTAAATCGGTGACACTCTCCCAAGGGGTCAAATAAACATGTTGGTCTTCTTTGTATACGTTCAGTATCCTCTGTTAGTTCCATTTGATATCGGTTCAACGCACTTCAGCAATAGTCTAGGTTGGAACGCACGAGTGGTTTCTAAGAAATTTCGTTTGCACACTGATTGCATTTTTCTAGTATCCCGCCAATGCACCGAAGTCGATCACCTGCTTTACCTACAATGTGAGTCTATGTGATCGTTCCATTTAGTTACCCTACAAATTGTTACACCCATATATTTATGTGAGTTAACCGGTTGTAACTTTGGGATTCAGTGACTTTGTAGTGATATGACGCTAATGAGATACATCTCGTTTTGAGAAGTGCATAATTTTATATTTCTTAACATTTAAAACAAGACGACGAAAATTACGAATGGGTCCTTCCGTTATAAACTAGATTATTGCTTTGATTACTTGTTTACATCAATGTTATATTAGGAGAGAAATGTAATTTACTGTACCGTAGAAAAAAACTTTATGGAGAATGGTTTTGAAGTACAGATATGGCAGACAAATAACGAAGTAAAATCTTTTACAAATTCATTGTAACTTTAATTCAAAGGAAATTTTATTATATACAATACGTTTAGTTGCTCCTCCTTGTTCAGAAATACAAACATTTTTAAATCCACTCAGCAGAACTTACAAGATGGGCGCTGCTGTTTATATTCGCAACCTTTTAACTATTCGTAGGGGTCACAAGTCATTGCAACTCTCACCAATGAAGCTAGTGCCAGGGAGCGAGGTGGTGCAGTGGCTATCACACTAGACTCGCATTCGGGAGGACGAAGATTCAAACCGGCGTCCGGCCATCCTGATCTAGGTTCTCCGTGAATTCCTTAAATCGCTTCATGCAAATTCCGGGATAGTTCCTTTGAAAGGGCGCAGCCGACATCCTTCCCCATCCTTCCTTCATCCAATGGGACCGATAACATCTCTGTTTAGTCCTCTCCCATGAATCAACAAACAACAAACCAAACTAGTGGCGAGGGAAAATTATTGATTTGACACTGATGTCAGTTATTTCCACAACTGTTTACATTTCAGCCATTTCCATCCCTTCTCACGTTAGGGTAAGTTAAATGTTATTTCAGCGGTCACCTATCAAATAAACACCGAAATCTATGAGTTAGACGCTGTTACACTTCGCTTCCGCTCATTTTTAGGTGTCATCTCCTTCACACCCCACTTCCAACTCCAACGGTCGTTGTCTTCCGCCACTAAGATCGAAATAATAAAGCATTTTTTATAGATGGAGCCCCATAGCTTCGACAAATTTATCCAATGCTGTATCAACATCCAAACTCATTTTCAGTCACAGACTATCATCAAGCTCCTAGTCACAGAAATGACATCACAATCGAAAGTATATAACATGAAGTAACCACAAACTAGTACTTCCAAACAATTGAAATATGTCAAAATTTGTATTTTTACAGCCACTGCGTCCTTGTCTGGGCATATACCCAAGTGATAACTAATGTGAAGTAAATTGACGAAATACATGCCTTATGTGAATTACTACATGGCATAATTTCACTAAAACTTCACGTTGTCCAACATTTTACACAGTCACTATTAAGTTCTGATTATATTGTTTACTATACACACTGTTATATGCAGTATAACATGCTCAAAAAATACGGTCTTTTAGTAACACAGGATGCAAAAACCAATGTATACAAAATTTTAGAGTGTTTAGATGAGACAAAAAGACATAGTTTTTTAATGTGACAAAAATATCACATGTGGAATGGTTTCCCCACCAAGGGTCGAAGGAAGTTTTGACACTAATGATCTTTAGATGGTTCAAATGGCTCTAAGCACTATGGGACTCAACATCTGAGGTCATCAGTCCCCTAGACTTAGAATTAGCACCTTCTAGGATCATGGAGGTGAAACAAATTATGGAGGATATTGGGTGCAATAGTCACGTAGAGATTAAAAGATTAGCACAAGATACACTGATGGAAATGGGAAGTGCTATTCCATGGAGCACCAACCTGACTGTTATCGAACTTAGTCTGATTGTGTAATGCTTGTTATATGATGAGCGTATCCACTGTCACCCAAGTGGAAGTCATAGCAATCATCAATATGAGCTCTGAACTCCAAGGTCTTAAATACACTATCGTATCCGTTGTGTCATGGAAGACAGACAGCCTCCAAATGTCATCTTGAGGAATTTCTTGCAATGTCTGAAACACATGCTGCGCAATTTCGAAAGGGTTTCTAGCTGTAAGTCATCTCATAACATGCCAAACATGTTCCATGGGTGATAAATCAGGAGATTAGGCAGGCCAGTTAAGGATCAGTCTGCTACTCCAGGCGTTGTTTATGGTGTGCAATTTAGTGTGGCGTCTTGCATTATGACGCTGGAACATGATATTAGGTTGCCTGCCCCGTTTTTGCTAAACTCTGGAGAGCATTTGGCTGCTCAACAAGAATTACCAAATAAGTTAAGTTGTCATATCAAGTAGCTCCACATACCATGAATCCAGGATTAGAAGAGGTATGGGCACCATCGCTGCTTCCTGTGACCTTTCATCAGGTCATCTATAGGCACATTGGAGTCGAAGTGCCCGTCACAGACTGAAGCGAGACTCATCGCTGAACACTATAGGATGCCCCTAATGTCCTGTTAACTCTGGCGCTCTACCATACAAGTTTCTGTTGTCCGTAGTACGTTGCCACGGAACATACATGACAAATAATGATCACAAACCTGTTTACAGTAATATGTTCCAATGATTAGAGGGGACACACTGTCTGTAACATCTTTCCAGACTTCAATTTTTTTATCCATCTGTTGTCAGAGTCAGTCAGACAATCTTTTCATTGTACCGTGGCGTACTTTCTCTGAAAGGATCCATGTGTGCGTTCATACATTCACCACTCATGCTGCAGTCGTTGCAGTACAGCCAACTGTTATGATCTGCTGGTGTGGTTCTCCAGTGCCCCCTCATGCCAATAATTCGACCTTTATCGAAATTTGAAAGATGGGGACTCAGCTGCTCATGCACATCCTCTGAGCATAGCTCGTTGTTATTTAAACCTGAGAACTTGAACTGACGTTAGACACACCCTATAGACACCAGGTACTTGCACAATTCTCGATTTCTGGGACTTGCTCTTCTTTGTGTTGAAAATAAGCTAACGTAAGACTGAAATTTTAATTACATTCCCTACAGGTACGCAAACACTTAAGTATCAGTTTGGTAATATACTGTCATGGAATTCATTATATGTCACTTTCCAACTATTTCCATCTTGGAACATGGGCAAAGAGAGGGGAAACAGTCGGGGTGAAGAGAGGGGAAACAGTTGGGGCGAAGAGAGGGGAAAGAGTCGGGCGAAGAGAGGGGAAAGAGTCGGGCGAAGAGAGGGGAAAGAGTCGGGCGAAGAGAGGGGGAAAGAGTCGGGCGAAGAGAGGGGGAAAGAGTCGGGCGAAGAGAGGGGGAAAGAGTCGGGCGAAGAGAGGGGGAAAGAGTCGGGCGAAGAGAGGGGAAATGCCGGCCGCGGTAGTCTAGCGGTTCTAGGCGCTCAGTCCGGAACCGCGCGACTGCTATGGTCGCAGGTTCGAATCCTGCCTCGGGCATGGATGTGCGTGATGTCCTTAGGTTAGTTAGGTTTACGTAGTACTAAGTTCTAGGGGACTGATGACCACAGATGTTAAGTCCCATAGTGCTCAGAGCCATTTGAAGAGAGGGGAAAGAGTCGGGCGAAGAGAGGGAAATGCTAGGCGAAGAGAGGGAAGTCATGTGAAGAGAGGGAAAAGTCAGACAAAGGGATGGAATAATTAGTCGAAGAGAGAATGAGGTTAGAAGAAGAGTGGGAAAGGTTAGTACAAAGCACAGAAAGATAAGCACAAGGCACAGAAAGATTAGTACAAGGCACAAAATTAGTTTGAGACACAATAAAATTGGAAGGCAACATAAATCCGTTTGGAATACCGATGGCTAAAGAAACAATACTCCCACATACGTGGTGAGTGTTCATCACTGTGCTGTCTGTTTTGGTGAGAGACTATTTATAAGAAAACCGTACAGTAAGCTTCTAGCCCAGCATTCGGGAGCAGTTAGTCAGGTTGTTGCCAAAGTCGCTCAGCACATCGCTTCTCTACACTGGCGCTCAGGTATTAGTGCAGGCCGTGTGCTGTAGGGCTGGGATAGATCGGAGTGACGCCGTCGCGGCGGACGGGCCGTTGGCAGCGGGGGATGGACGACCATCAATCCCTGGATGGTGTTTCACGAAAAGCGATTACCGGCAGCTCGGGCGCCAATCCCGGCTGATTACTCCCACTTATGACGGTCGAAAAGGCTCCGGCTGCCAGCTCAGCTTACTCCCAGATTACGTGATGTGGGCGGCAGAGGCCGTGTCAGCGAGTTGTCAAGCTGCCTGCGGTAACGGCTTTGGTACCGTAGCGCGGACTACCATTTTGTCCACTTGAGATGATGATGATGTTTCACTGTGCACATCGAATTGAACGATATAGTGCACTGTTATTTAACCCATCCACGCTGCACGTCTTCCGAGTGTGTAGTGAAGTTCGGTACTAACGACCACTTCACAACATCGGATGACAGATTGCATTGTGCTTAAAATAATCCAATTCTGAGTAACTTGTTTTGTGAAAGGTAATTCGTATAATCTAGGTCACGACATTTATCGCATGTTTTGTCTTTTCTTCGGGCTCGTCCCCACTCCCCCTCCCGTGTCGAAGTGTCCCTAATATATTTTTCTCTATTTTCGTGTCAACTTTAAGCCGTTTGCTTGTCACTTGGGATTTAAGATCCTTAAATCGTATGAATGGCTTCTCTGTTGTAAGGTTACTTCTTTCCTGTATGTAGGTGACGCACGTCTAGGGTGTCGTCTTTCATTCTTAAGAAAAATGTGTCTACGGTATGTTTTAACAAGAGTTGATGCGGTTATTTCCACGTGAGTAGTTTATTCTTAGTTTCGATTACTGTAACTAAAATATGACATAAACCGTCTGCAGATAACCAGTCGATTATAACGAAGATGAGCTGTTGAATCTCGACCTGCCGAACTCCTGTATGCAGTCCGATTTGCAACTTCATCTCAAATCCTGTTGCTTTCATATCAGAAGCTGCAGTCAGTCGGAGTAGAGTGAACACCTCGCTGCACCATCCTGTTACAGATTTGCCATTATTTCCCCGAACTGCTTCAGCGGTGGTATGTCCTTCATACCGAGGCAATCGGTTCTCTTCCTCTTGTGCGATGTAAAGTTATCTCCTGCGTATTCAACGCCGACGATCATTAAAACTAAGACTAAATAACTATAACTTTACTTATTCCTTTACTCAGATACTTAAAGTAAAAGTGCACGTAATAAGTATTAATATTTTAGTACGCACATTACACGGGATTTTAAATTTTTCTTCATTGGTTTTATATAGCTTTTACCTACCGTATATTGTAAAATATTATATGGACCATCCTTTGTTCATTTTAATCAGTATCTTTGGGTAGACTCAATTTTATTAAGACGACTCACCATTCTGGTTTGATTCTTAACGTGGATAACTTCCCTAAAGCTAGGACTCCGTAGTTATCGATCTACACTATGGAAACGTAAAAATTGTAAGCCTGAAGATGTGTTTATACTGACGGGAAACAGGTGGTTGCGAATAAAGCACATTCGTACACCTATGGAGCTTTTGGAAACACCTCATCATTTCAGACTTTTTAATTATTTTATTTTTATGACAATTTGAGTGGTTGTTGAGTGTTGTTATTGTTATTCATAATTATTATTTTACATTATGACCATTTTGAATTGTTATTTAGTCTCAATTATTATTTTAATCTGCTCTCGTAGTGCTTCTATTGCCGACCGTGGTGGCCGAGCGGTTCTAGGCGCTTCAGTCCGGAACCGCGCGACTGCTACGGTCGCAGGTTCGAATCATGACTCGGGCATGTATATGTGTGATGTCCTTAGGTTAGTCCGGATATGTCCGGTGTGTTGACCACTGCTCCACCTTGCTCAGTGAAAGATGACGAGGAGGAATGTGAAAAACAGGAACTGGAGAAGGCGGAGCAGAAGAAAAATGAAATGTGAAAGAGGAAGAGTATCACTTCACTGCCGAAATCGAGATAAATTTGGAACAGTTCTAGCTGTTACCTAGTGCGCCACTCTGTCTCAGTCTGAGAAGGAAACAGTGTTAAAATAATTTGGCAACACCCTTACCGAGTTTCTCTGAAATTCTGACCGTCTTGTCCAGCGAGTGTTGGAGACTGGAGGAGGTCCGTCCAGTTAGTTAGCATGGAGAAGGCTAAATGGAAGTTTGACAGTACGAGCTCAAGTAGAGCCAGAGCGAACACTACAAGTCCAGGCCCCAGGCTTTATCTGCGCAGACGTCCCTCCTGGACCACTTTCTGTACTGAACTCTCCCACTGGCTAAGCTGCCCCGCCTTTTTCTGTGCAACGGGCTTAGTCGCCCCTTCCTCGTTGGCGCTTCCGGAACCACCCTGCAGGGCCTTGTGTGAACATATATGATCACCACCAACGCACTCGCGTGCCTCGTGGCTCTCCACATGAGCGCATGTGATACCTTGTGAGTCTACGTAACATTTCCGGCCAATGCCCAAACCAACGCTCTTCCTGTGGCGTCTCCTTTGTACACAGAGTACTTTCTAGAAAACATACTCGTTCTGGTTGCTATTCTGTTGTCTTTCAGGCATTGCATTTTTTAAAAATATGCCACATGGCCTCTCGAAATTAGAAACACAAAATCAACACTGTCCCTATACACGCATGCAATGTATGAAAGCACAACTGTTCTAGACACTGCTGCACGAGAGTGCAATATTTCAGTCGTTCTGAATGAGGGAGATGTCACTTTATTCATAGTTCACTCGTACTGCATCAAGGAGACGTCTCATTTCACGGTCCTTTCCTGACATACTTATGTTGATTCAATCTGTTCAAAATGACTTGATATGAAAAATTGTTTCAAATTTTCCAGACGTAATAAAATAATATAAAATTTCAGTTTACTTGATACTTTAATTACTAAATGGACTTGTGTTAAAAGAAAAATGAATGTATACCGTTTAAAATTTAATACTAATAAGAAATACTCTTTTTTTTAAAAAAAAAAAAAATCACTATTGGTGCATTTCATAACGCATTATCCGTCGTCTTTCTGTTTCAATTACACATTTTTTCTGGTCTTTTCTTTACAATATTTATATTTCTACAAATTCAATTCTGTCCTAGAACAAAAAAATCTCCTTTATAAAAACTCCTTGAGTCCACCGAAGTTCTGTGTAAAATCTAAAATTTCGCTTCTCGTTTCGTTTCTGCTAGCAGTTATTAGTAACATGTCGCCTGCGCTCTACCATCAAACTGCTCATGGAGTGCGACTCCAATGTCTGATAGTAGGCTCTTTCGACAGTTCATGCCGGCAGTTACATATCAAAGAAAAAAACTAATTTTAGAATAGAACCTTGTAATATATTCGAAGAGAAAAAGCGAAGCCCCACGAAGGAATTATCCTAATGGGACGGAAATCGGTAGATCTGATGTACATGTACAGACAAATAAATGATTACAGTTTCGGGAAAATAGGATGATTGGTTGAAGAGAAATTGAACAGGTCAATAATGCTTTGATACACCTCTGGCACTTATGCAAGCAGTTATTCGACATGGCATTGACTGATAGAGTTGCTGGATGTTTACCTGAGGGATATCGTACCAAGCCGCGCAGGATTAGCCGAGCGGTCTAGGGCGCTGCAGTCATGGACTGTGCGGCTGGTCCCGGCGGAGGTTCGAGTCCTCCCTTGGGCATGGGTGTGTGTGTTTGTCCTTAGGATAATTTAGGTTAAGTAGTGTGTACACTTAGGGACTGATGACCTTAGCAGTTAAGTCCCATAGGATTTCACACACATTTGAACATTTTTTTATCGTACAAAATTCTGTTCAATTGGTCTGTTGAAGACACCGAGATGGTTGGAGGGCCATGCCCATAATGCTCCAAACATGCTCAGTTACGGAGATATTTGACGACATTTTTGGTCAAAGTAGGATTTGGCAAGCACAGAGACAAGCAATAAAAACTCTGGCGATGTGCGGGCGGACATTATCTTGCTGAAATGTAAGGCGAAGATGGCTTGCCATGAAGGATAACAAAACTGGGCGTAGAATGTCGTCGACGTACCGCTGTACTGTAAGGGTGCTGCTGACGGCAACCAAAGAGGTCCTGCTGTGAAATGAAATGGCACTCCAGATCACCACTCCTGGTTTTCGGTCCGCATGGCGGGCGACAATCAAATTGGTCTCTTACCGCTGTCCAGGGCGTCTCTACGCATTTCTTCGCTGGTTACCAGGACTCGGTTCGAAGCAGGACTCATCACTGAAGGTAATCTAGAGTCTATGAGATGTGTCTGGAGACGCCGCGGAAAGCGGTATCGCCTGCCATATAGCTCACAGAAAGAAGGGTGAGCTCACGGCGCCCGCTCAGCCCAATATCATTGAGATTGACCTCTGTACACCAACAATTCCGCTGTCAGTTGTGTCGGGCGCATTCGGCCCGGAATCTCATTGACTGGAGTAGGATTGTCTTCAGTGATCAGTCCCACTTCGAACTGAGCCCTAATAAACAGCGAAGATGTGCGTGGAAAGGCCGCGGACAGTAGTGGGATAGCAGCCATACGACCCGACAATCAGGAGTGATCGTCTGGGTTGCCATTTCCTTTTGTAGCAAGACCCCTTTGGTTGTCATCCGCGACTCCTTTTGAACACAAAGGCACTTCGACGATATTATACGCCCCGTTTTATGGCCCTTCATGGAAAGTCATCCCGGGCTTACATATGAGCAAGATGCTGACACACCGCACTGCTTGTCTTCGTGCTTACCAAGCACTAACTTGTCCCTCCTACCACGCCAGGATTTTTAAGATCTTAAGTGCCAATTGGATAGAATTTGCCACGATATCCCTCAGGAGAGGTCCAACAACTCCATCAATCAATGCCAAGGCGAAGAACTGTTTAGTAAGGGCTGGATGTAGACTGTCGCGTTATTGACTTGCTCTTTCTCGTGAATAAACCATAAAATGTTCGTGAAATTGTAATCATATGTTTTTCTGTAAATGTGCATAACATCTATCGATTTCCGTCATATTCGGATAATTCCTTCACAGTGGGGAGGAAAAGCGGGGGGGGGGGGGAGGGGGAGGGGGAGGGGGAGGGGGAGGAGGAGGAGGAGGAGGAGGAGGAGGAGGAGGTGGTGGTCGTAGTAGATAG
Organism: Schistocerca serialis cubense; assembly: GCF_023864345.2. Classification (NCBI taxonomy): domain Eukaryota; kingdom Metazoa; phylum Arthropoda; class Insecta; order Orthoptera; family Acrididae; genus Schistocerca; species Schistocerca serialis. Next base: position 376,397,667 of record NC_064639.1, read on the forward strand.
TGTCGGAAGTTCCATGCTGCTTTTCGCGGATGATGCTGTAGTATACAGAGAAGTTGCAGCATTAGAAAATTGCAGCGAAATGCAGGAAGATCTGCAGCGGATAGGCACTTGGTGCAGGGAGTGGCAAGTGACCCTTAACATAGACAAATGTAATGTATTGCGAATACATAGAAAGAAGGATCCCTTATTCTATGATTATATCATAGCGGAACAAACACTGGTAGCAGTTACTTCTGTAAAATATCTGGGAGTACGCGTATCGAACGATTTGAAGTGGAATGATCATATAAAATTAATTGTTGGTAAGGCTGGTGCCATGTTGAGATTCATTGGGAGAGTCCTTAGAAAATTTAGTCCATCAACAAAGGAGGTGGCTTGCAAAACACTCATTCGACCTATACTTGAGTATTGCTCATCAGTGTCGGATCCGTACCAGGTCAGGTTGACAGAGAAGATAGAGAAGATCCAAAGAAGAGCGGCGCGTTTAGTCACAGGGTTATTTGGTAAGCGTGATAGCGTTACGGAGATGTTTAGCAAACTCAAGTGGCAGACTCTGCAAGAGAGGCGCTCTGCATCGCGGTGTAGCTTGCTGACCAGGTTTCGAGAGGGTGCGTTTCTGGATGAGGTATCGAATATATTGCTTCCCCCTACTTATACCTCCCGAGGAGATCACGAATGTAAAATTAGAGAGATTCGAGCGCGCACGGAGGCTTTCCGGCAGTCGTTCTTCCCGCGAACCATACGCGACTGGAACAGGAAAGAGAGGTAGTGACAGTGGCACGTAAAGTGCCCTCCGCCACACACCGTTGGGTGGCTTGCGGAGTATAAATGTAGATGTAGGGGGAGGAGGAGGAGAAAAGGGGATAAGAATTACGTGGAGGCAGCAATCGGAAGAAAGATGTAGAATCAGTGGTGTTTGGGAACTTTGACTTCCATTAATTTTCTCTTTAAAAGACCCACGGCCTAGAGAGAGGGAGAGGGGGGGAGAGAGAGAGAGAGAGAGAGAGAGAGAGAGAGAGAGAGATAGAGAGAGAGAGGAGGGGGGGAGGGAGAGAGAGAGAGAGAGAGAGAGAGAGAGAGAGAGGAGGGGGAGGGAGAGAGAGAGGGGGTGGGGAGGAATGCGAGGGGAGGGGGGGGGGGGGGAAACTGTGCAGCGGCTGACCGCCGCACGCAGAGCAAATCAGGTGGCGCGCGCCCGCCTCACTGGGTCGAATCAATAGCGGCAGCCGAGCTGTGCCGTGCTCAGCACACGGCCGGCTTCCAATTAACGAGCGCGCCCGTATTACAACCACGCGCCGTAATCTGCCGCTCCGCGCGCCCAGGCGGCAACTGCTCTGCACGGAAACCACTCCACGCTGACGCGCTCTCCAGCCAGCTCCGGGCGCCTCCTCCAACTTTCAAGTCTCGTGTCCAACATCGTAGCGACGTCAGTATAAGACTCACTACCTTTTCTCACATGAAAGGCGTAACACACACGAACACAGCCCACATCGCTGACGCCAAACTTTAGAGTCACTACGAACATCTGTTTATGCTGGGTGTAACAAAAATGTGCAGCCTAACTTTCAGGAAACATTCCTCACACACAGAGGAATAAAATGGATTATATCTACATGGGTCTGGAAACGCTTTATTTCCACGCGAGAGCTCATTTTTTACTTCTCTTCGTAATCACATTAATCATGGGGAACCAGACAGAAATAGAACTTACCTGCATTACATGAAACGTTTTCTGATATGAAATGTTCAAAATACCATTATGGTTACGTTTGTTTATAATTCTTAGGTTCACCGTAAGTGTTTGTTATTCCAACTGAATGAAAGTCATGTGGACACGTGACTCGTTTTGTTGCTTGTGTTGACATGAGACTAATTTCATTGCCCCCCCCCCCCCCCCAATCATCAATCACGTAGCGTCAAGTGTTTAGTGGCCAATCCAGCCAACGCGACCTGGTCCCAGGTGCAGAGGGGTCAGCGAATGCCCGCATTGGTAAATCCCAGTTCGGTGCCTCGGGATGACAGTCACTTAAGAGGACTGGCGATGCACCAGCAATGGCAGTGCCAGACAAGCAGAAAGATGGCATCTTATAACTCCAGAAATTCGAGAGTAAATCAGTCATATAAAAAAGCAAAACTGAATACATCTACGATCTCAGAAAAATGAGGTGTGCACAACGAGACAGCAATATTTTCAATAGCTTTAAAACTACAGAAGTTTCTATTTTACAATGATAACATTTTCATTATGAACCTTAGAATTAACATCTTCTAAACACTTCACGCAGTTCAACAAATGATACTTCAGATGATAGCATTGCACTACAGCTATCATCCGTGAAAGCTACATTTCTGTATCTATTCTGTTTATTGATTTACTACGTTTTTTGTATTTTTTCATTATGCAAATGTTTCAGAACCTCCTAATCTCCACAATAACACAGAAACTGAATGTAGCTTGAATACTTCACACCCTGTCATACTTCGCTAGTTATTTAAGGAATATTTTATTATTTTGACAGTCACTTCGTTTGGTTTGGGGGGACGGGATCAAACAGCGAGGTCATCAGTCCCATCGGATTAGATAAGGAGCGGAAGGAAGTCGGCCGTACCCTGTCAAAGGAACCATCCCGGCATTTGCCTGATGCGATTTAGGAATACCACGAAAAAATGGTTCAAATGGCTCTGAGCACTAAGGGACTTAACTTCTGAGGTCATCAGTCCCCGAGATGACTACTTAAACCTAACTAACCTAAGGACATCACACATATCCATGCCCGAAGCAGGATTCGAACCTGCGACCGTAGCAGTCGCGCGGTTCCGGACTGAAGAGCCTAGAACCACTCGGCCACTACGGTAAACCTAATTTAGGACGGCCGAACGCGGATTTGAACCGTCGTCCTCCCGAATGCGAGTCCAGTGAGTTAACCACTGCGCCATCTCGCTCGGTGCCAGTTACTTTTTTTAAAATGTTGGTTACAATTGATGTTAAAAACAGTGATTATTTAAAAGTGGTCAATCGCGGTTGTTAGCTGACACCACCACTGTAAAGAGTACCGAAAGACGTTTCTATCAAGCAGATATAAATGAGTTTTTAGATAATATTTAACGACAATCTGTTGTCATTTAATGTGAGCGTACTTGCGCATAAATGGTGGCTTGTTTATTTATGAGGAAACGGTTATTTATATTTACTGTACATTATTTAACAGTGAGCGAATGTTTATAACATTTCTTTATTTAAAAATTGTCGTAATAGTTAAGAAAGCGATGAAATTGAGCCAGACCATGTCTTTGGATCATAAGACAGATGTATTTTGGTAGGGACGGCCTTCAGCCAATACAGGAGCAGACAGTGGTGGAACACTGCTGAAGTCAAATGGAGACTGATACTTCTCGAGTGAGGATCTCGAGGGAGCTATTTTGGACACTTTTACTTTTGATCTCGAGAGAGGACAGTTTTTAGCGTGCTCTTTAAGAAGTCAGCCGTGCTGGTTATATAGTGCGTTTTTTGGCCGATTGGGTGATCGATTCTGGGCGGTGAACGGCCGCTACAATATTTTAACTTTTGTGGAGACTTAGTTTTCACGAGGTCCGAATGTGCTTCAGTGCAGCACTTTAACTTTTTCCTATTGCATTAGTGACTTGAGAATAGACAGTATGAGTTTCTACTCGTTATCTCACGTGTGTTGATTTCTAAATCGTCATGTTGAACTGTTTTGAGCTACTTGATTTATCGTGTATTGTGGACTCAGTTTTTCGTGTGTCTTGGATGGCTGTTTAGTTTGGGAATTCTGCCACCATTCTCGCAACGCTCTCAACACCACTTTACTGCGTTTCAAATGGTTCAAATGGCTCTGAGCACTATGGGACTTAACTTCTGAGGTCATCAGTCCCCTAGAACTTATGACTACTTAAACCTAACTAACCTAAGGACATCACACACATCCATGCCCAAAGCAGGATTCGAACCTGCGACCGTAGCGGTCACGCGGTTCCAGACTGAAGCGCCTAGAACCGCACGGCCACAGCGGCCGCTTACTGCGTTTGGTAAGCTTACTATCTATCTATTTCTTTAAATGGATATCGTAGGATCACTTTCCGTTGTGATATACTTTTATAAATAAGCATTATTCACCATAATTCTCTGGTATGGTCTACATCAGTTTTAGAGGTTTGAATAGAACCTTTTTATTACCAACGGGTTTCGATACCTCTGAGGATGCCTTCGTCAGAATGAAAATTTAAAAGCCGTAAAGCTGCATTGCGAGAAGGCAATAGACAAAGTTTAGAGCAGACATTCTCAAGTGAAAAATTAAAAACGTTCCAGCCTTTGGTACGTAAACCTCGTAAGGAACAACAGTCAGACTGAGCGGCCCAGACTCATTTCGTGAATAACCCAAGAGTGTGTTAGAGGGCCATTACTCATTCCAATAGACGTATGTGTAAATGAGCAAGTGGATAACTTCGGAAGCTATTCGCACCTGTTGCTGATGAATGTAGGAAATTTGTAACGCCAGAATACTGGACCGAAAGTCAGGAAAATCTGTTGGAGGATCGGCGCTTGGTGCAGGGCTTGACAATTGACCTTGAACGTAAATAAAGGTAAGATACTGTCCACGAATGGGCGAAGAGACCGACTACTTCCTGATTTAGCTATTGGTTACAAACAAGTGTAAACAGTATATACGCTAGGACAACTGCGAGAAACCACCAAGAGTTAAAGTACAATTACTACATAAAACAAACTGTAGTAAACACAGATGCCAGGCTGAGATTAATTGGAAGAATGTTAACGAAAAGCTGTGATTAATGAAGATAGTCTTGAACTCCACACTATTTTACTAGGCACGGTGCTGTTGGCGGTAGTATGCTGTTGATACTGTTGTCGTCTTCCTCCGACCTCTGAAGTGACTTATTCAGCCACTTATCGCGGAACGCGCAGTTTGGCGTGGATTCCGAACCAGGGCGCAACTCTGGCATTTCTGACATCAACAGACATTGCTGGAGGCAAAAGAAGTGGCAAGTGACAGGAATGATCGGGGATCGAACCCGAGCCCTGTGGCTTTATAGTCTGGTCACTGATAACCTTAAGGAAATGTAGTTCATTTACAGAAGAAGTAACTACTTTTTTGCCTTAATCGCCACGATTGTCTATCAGTCCGGGATACTTACCGGGTTGGGTTAATAGGAGGGAGGGGAGAGAGAGAGAGAGAGAGAGAGAGAGAGAGAGAGAGAGAGAGAGAGAGAGAGAGAGAGAGAGAGGGAGGGAGAGAGAGAGAGAGAGAGAGGGAGGGAGGGAGGGAGGGAGAGAGAGGGAGGGAGGGAGAGAGAGGGAGGGAGGGAGAGAGAGGGAGGGAGGGAGAGAGAGGGAGGGAGGGAGAGAGAGGGAGGGAGAGAGAGGGAGGGAGAGAGAGGGAGGGAGGGAGAGAGAGGGAGACTGACTTTAGTTCCAGTGGGAGACAATGGAAGAGAAGAGTCATGCATCTCTAAGACATTGACATTCCGAGACAGAAGTTTCCTGGAAGGGTCGGATTGTTGTGCAGAACTTAAAGTCGAAAGTAACTTTCACGTGATTTTTCGCTTCCAAGCAACATGGCTCAATGAAACTTGGACCATACATGGAAAGCACTGCTACAGCATAGTACAGAAGGTATCTGAGAGAAGTACACAATTAAAGGAACAGAAATGACACTTTTATTGAAAGGCAATAATTACAGTGAAGGCGTCGCAATTTGTGATGGTCATCTGAACATTACAAAATGAATGAAATGATGCTTAATAGGGTGCGTGATCACCACGGACGGCATACATGCCCTGCAACGTGCTCCCATGGCGGTCGCAAGGTTGACATTTCTCGTGTACTTTTGAAAAGACACACGTGGGGAAGGAGCATAGTGTCACAATGAGCCGGCCGCGGTGGTCTAGCGGTTCTGGGCGCTACAGTCTGGAACCGCGCGACTGCTACGGTCGCAGGTTCGAATCCTGCCTCGGGCATGGCTGTGTGTGATGTCCTTAGGTTAGTTAGGTTTAATTGGTTCTAAGTTCTAGGGGACTGATGACCACAGCAGTTAAGTCCCATAGTGCTCAGAGCCATTTGACCCATTTGTCACAATGACCCCAGCCGGCGAGTGTACGTGTTCAAAGATTTGGAGGTCAGTGTACCCATGCAACATTATGCTTCCCCTCACCATAATCCCTGGCCCACGAAAACGATTACGGTCGGCCATGTTCCTGGGTACATTAGGTGTTCCCACCTCTCGCGGCCTGACTGTACTTCCAGCAATGGTGAACGTGACCGTTTTGGTGGTCGGTGTGTTAGGGTGTGTGGAGGCATGACGTTGCACGGGTGCACTGACCTCCAAATAGTTGAATGAGGTACACTCGTCGGCCAGCGGCATTGCGACGTTGTAGTCGTGCATTTGGGACAGGTCTTGGAACGAGAGGATATTCGGTGAATTGACCGGTCTGTCCGTTCTCCCTACTTAAATCCTACCGAGCTCGTGGGGAGGTATTGGAGAGACGTACTGCAGCGCCTCCAAATGCACCGACGACCATCCAGCGCGCTTGTGGACGAATGAAACGGCCTACCATAAAAATTCGTATCAGCCATGAGGCCAACGTGGCAGCACGTTGCAGAGCGTGCGCTGCCATTCTGGGTGATCACAAACCCTGTTAACAACCATGTCTCACATTTTGAAATGTCCACAAAACAATAATGAACCGCAGGGCCTTCAGTGTAATTATTGTCTTTGAATAGAAGTGTCATATCTCTTCGTCTAACCGCACATTTTTTTCAGTTACCTTCTTCACTATACTGCAGCAGTTCTATCTATGAACGGTCCAAGTTTCATGGAGCGAAAGTTACTTTCGTCGATTTTGGCACACCAATGCATTACTCCCTCACCGATAAGTGCCACGAAATGAGCACCATGTCCAAGTTAGAGCTCTTACGGAGGTTTAAGCAGTCGTTCTCACTATGCACCATTCACGAGTGGAGCAGGGAAGGAGAGTAGAGATGTAGATGTGGTTGTAGATAATGAACGAACATACCTAAAGAAATTTTTATGGACCTAATATAGAAGCTACCAAGTATATAAGAACAATCTTTGACGGCACTCTGTACAACATAAAAAGAGGAATAAAGTGTTATAAAAATTTCCAGTCAAACACTTCGTAACGAGGCTAGCCCTACGTACAGCATCGCCAAATAAATTGCTCACATTCAGCAGATGTTCTCCCTGTTATTATAAAATATTTAACTGAAAAAATAGCAAGCGTTATTTACGAAGTGATGTTTTCAAGCTTTACAGAGCTGCGTTAAAAACACTTGTTTATGCTTCAATAGCTCGCTAAACAAAACTTTTATTAAATATCTTTAGCTGCAGCGTTACAATGAATTCTCATTCTCATTCTCATTCTCTCTCTCTCTCTCTCTCTCTCTCTCTCTCTCTCTCTCTCTCTCTCTCTCTGATGTCGTATTGACGCTAACAAGTCACATTGTGCTCAAGTTACACTGTTTCAACAGCGTTAATTGTAGCCGATTGCAGGTTTCGTGCCACACTGTCGGACTCGTTGAATGATGTGGACCGAACACAATGCGACCAATTGGATGGTCGACAAAAAAACATGAAATATGGTGTCAGCAAAATTTGCAGGTGTCTGAGTTCTCCCTTTATGAAACACCATGTGGTACATGTTGTACGTTACAATATTTGAAATCAACTGCAGTCCTGACTCTGACGTCATTGCAGTTAAATCTTTCACCTTTCCTTCAAGGTGAATCGCAGTTGTTGAATTTTCGTCTTGATTTCTAACTGATTGTGTGTCACGATCTAGCATTCCTCTGTACCGTAAAAAGTTTCGAAAATGGTTAATAATATCGTTCTACCTAACTAGACGTCGTTAGAGACGGAGCAACAGCTTGACAAGAGCACAGTGAGATCAGGACACTTAGAACGGTGTTTGAAAATCTGTTGTTACCGTGCTCCTCAATCCGAACACTGATTTGATGCAGGTCTCCACACAAGCCTATCCTGTGCAATCCTATTAATCTCTGTATAACGACTTCGGTCTACAGTCATGTGAACCTGCATACAACGCCCAAACTTTGGCATCCTTCTACAATTTTTACCCCCCACCCCTTTTACTTCCCTCCATCACCGGAGTGACAATTCGTTGATGCCTCATTACGTCTTCTATTAATCGACGCCTTATCATAGCCGGCCGCTGTGGCCGAGCGGTTCTAGGCGCTTCAGTCCGGAACCGCGCTGCTGCTACGGTCGCAGGTTCGAATCCTGCCTCGTGCATGGATGTGTGTGATGTCCTTAGGTTAGTTAGGTTTAAATAGTTCTAAGTCTAGGGGAGTGATTACCTCAGCTGTTAAGTCCCATGGTGCTTAGAGCCATTTGAACCTTATCATTGTCAACTAGCACCTTACCTTTATTTCCACCCCATTAGTTAACTGATCTACCCACCTAATTCTCAGCAGTCTTTGGTAGCACCAAATTTCAAAAGTTTCTACTCTCTTAGAGTCTGTAGTGTGTACATTCCTCCAGAACCCAAACTCATCTTCACCGAGGTGTACTTGTAACCATCTTTCCTCTCATCTGTACTTAACAGCTGTTAGTATTTGGCAACCATGTATTATTAAACATGGTTCTGAAATATTCACACCTGACAGCAGCTACATTCCTTGGTAATGGAATTCTTATTACCATCTGGTTCAAAATGGTTCAAATGGCTCTGAGTACTATGCGACTTAACTTCTGACGTCATCAGTCGCTAGAAATTAGAACTAATTAAACCTAACTAACCTATGAACATCACACACATCCATGCCCGAGGCAGAATTCGAACCTGCGACCGTAGCGGTCGCTCAATTCCAGACTGTAGCGCCCAGAACCGCACGGCCACTCCGACCGGCCTACCACCTGGAACGCGACAGGAAACTGAGACTTAACGTTGGATGACAATAACACTTTCCGACGAGGAATGATTATTCTCAACACTGGAATGTCACCTGTCGTCTTCTGAGAGATATATAAAGTCGTCCTTGCTTACAGAGAAGACACGAGTTTACTAGAACGGGGAGCTGTTACCGTCTATCTTGATCGGTGGCTCGTATAAACCATTGTGATAGATATTCATCATCCATGGTGTGTACCGCTGTTTTCACGATCCCTCTTCGTAGTTGACACTGATGGACTCCTGATATATTTCTACCATGGAGGCAATCGAATAGTGCATATACAGGGTGAACATTAATAAAACCGACGAACTGCACGGCCGGATTGCTGACTGAACTGAAGGTCCTATGGTCGTGTGTCCGGAAATGGACAACGAATCGTCCCGGAACACACTATAGAGCTGCAGCTCATCAGCGTCACCACAGATGTTCAAACTTGCCTCAATGGGATGCAATGCACGCGTTCACATGTCGCGTCAGCGACTGCCGTACTCTTGGCTTGAAATGTTATGTGATGTGGTTGGTATCTGTGAGATAACTTGTTTTTCTATAGCCGCGCTACATCTCGACCGATTCCGTTTCTGCTTGGCCGTACACAAACACCATCTCGGATTGTTCCTGACATGAATACCGTGAGTCACATAGCCTGCAACACGCAAGGAACGCACGGCGCGTGGTCAGAGGAACCGTAATTCGTCAGCGTCATCTACCGTGGCAACGAGGCATTTCGGGAAACATGTTCATAGGAACTCTTTTCTTCCATTTCCACACTGGAATATTCAAACTTTTATCCTAGGGACCTGGCTCGTGAAGCTACAGCCAGAAAACAAACAGCTCGCACTCTTAAGAAGTGAGTGTCTGTCGGCGGTCAAATAGTCCCTCGGGAAGTTTAGTATGAGAACATCCACCAATAGCTGCGAAGAATCTTTTTATTAAAGGGACGCACCATGTGAATAGGAGCATCTTTAGCCACCGATCAGTAGTAAAAACGCCGAGCACCTGCACAGCGTGTGTGGACCGAGGGGTAAAGTGGCCACCTACTGCCGAACCTGGATGTCATGGCCGGCCGCGGTGGCCGAGCAGTTCTAGGCGCTTCAGTCCGGAACCGCGCGACCACTACGGTTGCAGGTTCGAATCTTGCCTCGGGTATGGATGTGTGTGATGTCCTTAGGTTAGTTAGGTTTAAGTAGTTCTAAGTTCTAGGGGACTGATGACCTCAGATGTTAAGTCCCATAGTGCTCAGAGCCATTTGAACCGGATGTCACGAAACACGCGGTACTCGTATTAGAATACTCATGTTGACGAATTCAAATAATCGGTTGTGTTAACTGGAAGTGATGACTGTGTACGCAATGGCACCCCATACCATTACACCAGGGGCTGGGTCCTTATGATAAAGATGTTCCGGGTGGTTATAATTACAGTGCAGCTACTCACGGAGGGTCCAGTGCGAGCTGTAATTATAGTATGGCAGCGAAACGTGGTAGATATGCTAATGTGCCAATGCGGAAGCTATTTACACCGGGGAAAAATTAGTTCCAATTTCGGCCACCAGATGCAAATCTGGCGCTGTACAGCAAGTCGACACCTCTGGTGCTGATGTCGAACAAATTGTTCAAATGGTTCAAATGGCTCTGACCATTATGGGACTTAACATGTGAGGTCATCAGTCCCATAGACTTAGAAATACTTAAACCTAACTAACCTAAGCACATCACACATACCCATGCCCGAGGCAGGATTCGAACCTGCGACTGTATCGGTCGCGTGGTTCCAGACTGAAGCGCCTAGAACCGTTCGACCACACCGGCCGGCGAACAAATTGTGTAAGAGGTGGTTATTAATAATATCAACTTTGTCTTTCTGAGTTGTTTGACCTATTGTGCCCAGTCCTGTTCCTAATATAGTACATGTGCGAACATTTCTAAACATCATGCTTGCCGGATTTGGACACGGTGGGCAAAATGGGAACTATTTGTTTCTTCCAGCGTTAATCGTTTCCGCATTAACGCATTTGAATACCTGCCAAGTTTCGATGCTACAGGATGATTACAGCCCGCACTGGACCTCTTCAGTAGCCGCACTTTAAAGTTACAACCTAACAGTGTGTAATTTGGGAACATTCCTCCTACTCGGAGCCTCCACACAATCTAGATGCTGCACGCGAAACCGGGACTTCTATGAAAACACAACATGGTGCCACTCCTGTGTCAAGTGTCGGCTTCGGATGCACCATGGACGGCGAAGCGCTCTCTGCTGCCGCGTTAAGGCAAGCCGCAACAATTGTCCCCGGTGCTGTCAGTCTGTGATGCTCCAAACGTCATCTCACTGTGTGGATACTTCTCTTGTTGCAAACAACCTCATTTCCTACCTCAAGAACCGTGACAAGATAGTGATGATGAACGCTGGGTCTTGAGCGAAGTCTCAGTTCTGACTCAGCCCAAGGCGTTTGTTTGGGTTCAGGTCGGGACTCCCGGCAGTCCCGTGCAGTTCAGTAATTTTACTGTCTACAAACAGTTGCCTCACAGATGCTTTTTTACGACAGAATGCTCTCTCATGTAGATGCAAACAATCACTGCCTCCGAACTGTTCGTGCACTGTATACACGAGGGTAACTCCAAAAGAAATGCACACTATTTTTGTAAAAATACAGTATTCATTCTGTATGTGTGAAAGTTTTACAATGTGTAGATACATCCTTCCTGCTTGTTTGCAAACTTAGTTCAACCTGTTCCCGTGAGTGGCGCCGTCACAGCATGTCTTCAAGATGGCTGCTACACTTGACGTTCGTCAGAAGCAACGTGCTGTCATAGAATTCCTGTGCTGTGAAAACGAGACAGTGGGAAACATCCACAAGAGGTCGAAAAAGGTGTATGGAGATGCTGCTGTCGATCGCAGTACAGTTAGTCGGTGGGCAAGCAGGTTACGTGATGAAAGCGGGCACGGCAGTATTGAGGATTGTCCTCGCAGCGGCAGGCCTCGTACTGCACACACTCTAGACAATGTGCAGAGAATTAACGAATTGTTGACTGCTGACAGACGCATCACAGTGAACGAATTGTCACGCTGCGTTGGGATAGGGGAAGGAAGTGTTTGCAGAATATTGAAAGGATTGGCGTTAAAAAAGGTTTGTGCCAGGTGGGTTCCCAGGATGTTGTCAGTGGCTCACAAAGAAACAAGAAAAACGGTATGCAGCGAACTTTTAGAACAGTACGAGAATGGTGGAGATGAATTTCTTGGAAGAATTGTGACAGGTGATGAAACATGGCTCCATCATTTTTCACCAGAGACGAAGAGGCAATCAATGGAGTGGCATCATGCAAATTCACCCAAGAAAACAAAAATTCAAAACCACACCTTCTGCTGGAAAAGTTATGGCTACGGTGTTTTTCGATTCCGAAGGACTCTTGCTTGTGGACGTCATGCCAAGTGGAACCACATCGGCAAAAGCAGGATGTTTTGCTGTTGCACGACAATGGACGGCTACATGTCAGTCAAAAAACCATGGAAGCGATCACAAAACTCTGATGGACAACACCGAAACACCGGCCTTACAGTCCTGACCTGGCTCCATGTGACTATCATCTCTTTGGGAAACTGAAAGACTCTCTTCGTGGAACAAGGTTTGAAGATGATGACTCCCTTGTGCACGCTGCCAAACAGTGGTTCCAACAGGTTGATCCAGAATTTTACTGTGCGGGTATACAGGCGCTTGTTCCAAGATGGCGTAAGGCAGTTGAGAGGGACGGAAATTATGTGGAGAAATGAAAATATTGTTCCTAAAGGATGTATCTACACACTGTAAAATTTTCAAATATGTAGAAGAAAAGATGGATTTAAAAAAAAAATTGTGTGCATTTCTTTTGGAGTGACCCCCGTACCACACAATGCTAGCATTTTTTTAAAAAGTGCATTAAAGGGAACACTCCCATACCATAATACTACAGAGATGTGTGGCTTAGGAGTAGCTGATCCACCATTGTATCCCATTTTTTTAATTCCACATGCACAGTATTGAGTTAAACATGACTGCTGGTAACAGTTTGGACTTCATCTTTCACTATTTAATGATTTTTTACTTCTACCCTCCGCATTGCTCGACGGTTATCGTCCTTCAGTACATGAGGACTGTCTGGTAGTCGTTTAGATGTATTTGTACCTCCACGTTTCCACTTCTCAGTCCCATCACCAACAGTCGACTTCTGTATCTTTAGAAGGGTTGAACTGTCCCTGAGGGATCTATTACTCAGGTGACATCCAATAACTAGACCACGTTCAAAGTCAGTGAGCTCCCATGACTGACCCAATTTGCTGTTACTGCTTCTTTCTCTATTGACAACACTATATTATTTGCCTACAGTTACACTAGAGCGTCTGTCTCTCCTGACATTTTGTGATCAGTTCCGCATTACGCAGGCACTTTTGATCAGATACTCTTAAATTAAATTTTAGTTAATGGCAATGTGCACCAGCTCATAAGGGGCACATACGCTATAATATCGAAGCATTCGCCCATTGACAACAGCTTTTGCTCACGGAAACATATGAGGCCCGAGCGTACACAGTAGATAGCACGTAACACATGGGCAAGACTACAGCTGCAGCTAGGACCTGCAGGCGGGATATTAGCGGCGTTATGTGGCACCGTTGGTAGCAGGAATTCCGGCGTCGCACATAATTAATTCGGCGCCGCCGGCATCTGGCGCGTGCCGCGTGGCCGCTGTGGGAACTCAAGCGAGCAGAGGTATACAGCGTATTGCCAAACGTAGTGGGGAGCACAGCGGCCACGTATGTGGCATTAATTTCAAGTTTTTGTTACAACGAACAGTATACTCACTGTTGCCAACTGCCGCACGCCGCTCTGTCTCAGTCTCGCCGGCAAAATTTTCTAGCTGAGGGTCCCGTCCGCGTCATTGAGTTATGGAACGCTAAAAATGGCTTACTGCATTACTTTTATTCGAAAATGTCACAAGGGATTATGTTTGGGGGTAGCACGTCAAGCTAAGTTGCAGTTTTCCGTGTTCAATTGCATGTAATACGAATTATTTGTGGTGTGACGACAAGAGCGTCCTGCAGAAGCCTGTTCGAGGAACTAGGTACTAATTAATGCTTCCAAGTATATTTATTCCTTAATGAAATTTGTCATGAGTAATAGATCTCTTTTTCAAAACATCTCATTTCACTGAAGCAATCCTAGAAATAAGAATGATCTTCACAAAGATTAGAAGTGACTCACTTTGGTCCAGAATGGTACCCATTACGCGGGAACGCACATTATCAGTAACTTGCCAACAGTTAAAAAGTTTATTAGTAGCTGAAGTTCATTTTAAGATGAGTGTAAAGGATTTATTGGTGGCTAACTCGTTATAATCCATTGACGAATTACTTAGTAGAATCAAAATATAGATGTTGTTAATTATATTAAATAAGGTATTACGTAAAATCTGCACATCTTCAGTACATTGCTGTGCTCAGTGTACATGAGTGTTGTAAACTGATTTTGTCTTTGATGATGCGTCTCTAGAGCAGCCTAATAATTTTGTTTGCACCTCAGTGTATAGCACATTAACACAGTTTATGGTAATTTTGTTATTACATTTTAAGCGAATTTTTTGATTCATTCTAAGTCCAAGAGGATCACTTCACTGAAGGGGCTGTGGAAGGTACATTATCATATCTTTTTCCTTTGTAAATGTGTATTGGAGATTCTTTGATTTCAGACATGTAGTACAGTCTTGAGGATCTCCTCACTATAAATCCTTGGAACAGAAAGTGCATCTAATCTGATCTCCGGCGTGGTAGAAGCTCTCGGTGAAGTTGTTTTCAACAAAAATAACAGAATTACGTAGCCCTAAATTTATTCCAGTAATGTTACAACCTGTACAGATAATAATATAACACCGACTCATTTATTAAAATATTTGTTGTAACAGTCTCAGTTGCAAGTAATCGCACTTGATAACTTGTTTCGATCACGTGTGATCATTATCTCAGATCTTATTAATCACGAGTTGTGAAAAGTCAGAATTCTTTAAAAAGCACATACTCTAAGCTATAAAATAAAGATAATATCACAATAATACGCTTCAGACACATTACATTGCATCTAGCCTCTTAGATAACATTTTGCACAACTCGTTATTAATAAGATCTGAAGGTGATTTTTTACATACTCTAGTTGTCAAGTGCGACTATTTGCATATGACACTGTTATAATAAATATTGAAAAAAAATTGAATAGTTCCTGAACCTCTAGTGAGAAAATGTCATACATTACCAATAATTTATGTACAAAATTTTACAACAGACTTGGCTGTGTCCCTCCGTACCTCGTTTTTTGTTATAACGAACGGTACCTCTACGGTCACCAACCGCCGCACGACGCTCTCTCTCTGTCTCGCCAGCTCAAGCAGTTCAAATGGTTCAAATGGCTCTGAGCACTATGGGACTTAACAGCTATGGTCATCAGTCCCCTAGAACTTAGAACTACTTAAACCTAACTAACCTAAGGACAACACACAACACCCAGTCATCACGAGGCAGAGAAAATCCCTGACCCCGCCGGGAATCGAACCCGGGAACCCGGACGTGGGAAGCGAGAACGCTACCGCACGACCACGAGCTGCGGACGCTCAAGCAGTAACCCAAGACTTAAAGCAAAATTTTCTAGCTGGCGTCCCGTCCGCGTTATGAATTTCTGTTACAAAGGACAACACCACATTTTTTGTATTCGTCACCTTTCAGTTTACACAAAGCTTAGAAAGGCCGTGGAACATCTTTCGCAATGCTGTAGCATAGGAAAAGAACAGCGAGTATAGCATTTCAGTCACGTTTTCAATTAAGCTGTATAGACGAAAAGCAGTTTTTTTTATCGGCTTTGTGCATTGCGCGAAGTTTCTGCGATGCCTTAGCAACTTACAAAAGTTAGTACTGTTGTTTTTATTTCCGAAAACACGATTTGAAGCTAACAACAATGCGGAAAAACCTAATTCGAAAGTTCATTAGGGATCATTAGGCGTTGTACGAAGTTCAGCAATATGAGATTATTTCGCAAAGACTTCGTAAAGAATTTCTATATTCACAGAATTTGCGGATTACTGTAATTATCGGCAAGTTGAGTTTCTCTGCCGGTCGGCTATGAAGAGATAGTAGTTCTGCAGTAAGACTTTCAAATAATCACAAAGTTATTTTAGCAAAGAAATACTGTGGTCGGTCCCATAGGAGGAGATATCAGCTGTGGTGGAATACGCATTTTGTGACGCCGCCCTGGTAATAAATTTCGCTGTTTTCGTTTGGTCAGGGAAGCCATTAAAATTTATAAACTAGACAATGATATTAACAAAAAAGGAGAAAGCTTCAAGGTAAACGGATATTGGATTCCCATGTTGCAGCGAACGACCTCTGACATAACAAGTGAAGAATCACAAAGGGAATGACCAACGAAATGTCCTCAGACGTTTGTGTGACAGGTACGTAGGTACACCTTTTGTCCAAAAAGTTCAGAAAATTTTTCCCTCATTTATAAGCAACTTCAGCGCAATAGCTGCTGTGGCAATTTTAACTAACAATTGTTTAAGACAGATGTGCATTCAGACAGTGAATTGTGAGCAGGCAGTGTTAACTAGAGGCGGAGCCACAGTAATACGAGTATGTCAACGTTGCTGGGTCACATATCGCATTGGAGCCACATTTCCAGATCAGGTGCTCAAGATTTTTCCAGATTGTTTTTAAGAAGACAAAAATGTGTGTAAAGTTTGTTCCGCACACGTTGACTCTCGAACAAAAACAACAGTGCGTTGATACCTGCCACGACTTGATTGAAATGCAAAACGTCGAAGGTTCTTTTCTGGAAAAAAAATCAACGACGTGACAAGACTTATTTTTATCAATACGTACCTACCACAAAATGACAAAGCGCAAAAATTCATATGAAGGATTAACGGTCTGGTGCCGGCCGCGGTGGTCTCGCGGTTCTAGGCGCGCAGTCCGGAACCGCGCGATTGCTACGGTCGCAGGTTCGAATCCTGCCTCGGGCATGGATGTGTGTGATGTCCTTAGGTTAGTTAGGTTTAAGTAGTTCTAGGGGACTGATGACCACAGCTGTTAAGTCCCATAGTGCTCAGAGCCATTTGAACCATTTAACGGTCTGGTGACATAACCAACTATGACGCGTTAGTTGACCTTCGTCCTTTTGAAAGACTTTTTCGCATTGTTGTATGAGCATTCCATACGTTGTATTGAAGTGCAAGGTCAGTATCAAGAACATCTGAAGTATTAAAACTAACACTTTTGTCTATTTTCTATCAATCCAGTCTCGAAACATTTTGGACTGACGACGTATCATCTCCGACCGTTGGCTCGATTAATTGTATCAAAGCGATAAGTAAGAACAATGTTATGTTCAGCCGCGGTCGTCAAGTAGGTATCTCTTCAAGGAGTCAAGCATTTTATTTGCACTCTGACAGTACAAACGAGTGGTTACAATTAAGCTGACGATATTTCAAGCGCAGCAGTGCGGGCTGCACACGTCGCAGGACGCAGAAACATCGTAGGTATGTCTACTAACCGGTGAACTCGCCGAGTGCGCTGAGAAAAACAGTAGCTCCACCTTGTGCCAAAATGTGAAAATATGGCGCTGTAAGCATTCAGAATGTGGTGTGTGTGCAGGAAAAGAAGAGGAACGATCAAACACACGATAACGTTGGTTCTGGCACGTTTTTTAGGATATGGTCATGAGTTACAACATGTGTTCATTATGTTCACCAGACTCCGTAACAAGGTATGGTCGACAGTTGCTCGGAGCCTTATCCGTTGTAGTCAGAGCGATATGTCGTCGTATGCTGTCCTTAAGATCAGGAAGAATCCGTATAAATCCCTGATAGAGTCAACCTTTCAGATATTCCCACAACCGAAAGTCACTTGGATTTAGGTAAGGGGATCTTGAAATCAGCTAGAGACGTTACTGTCATTACCGAAGGTTTCTCGAAGCAGCTCTTTTACCTGGCATTAGCACTGCACCGTGATTATCTATGCAAAACATGCCATACTGACCTCC